>NC_081437.1:5742500-5925000 GCF_949786415.1 Peromyscus eremicus | reverse complement strand
CCAAAAACAGACCTAATTTATACATCCATCTGTGGCAATCGTAGATTGGGGCTTTGGCACAGAAGATACCTCATAGGCGAGGTCGTGTGAGAGCTAATTCTCTCATGGTCTTCCTCCACTATCTCCTGCACCTCAGTGGATCCATGGACACAGACAGAGAAGGACAGAACTTTATCCATGTGGGAAGGCAGGGAGCCGGAGACCAAGGACTCTGAAAGGGAAAGGGTGGGGGAAAGCCTCTTTGGTCCTCTGGGGCAGGAAAGGAGTACCAGGGCAAGAAGCATGCCTAGGGCCACTGTGAGACCTGCAAGCCAAAATCATCAACCTTGCCTTCCGCCTCGGTCAACCCACTGGAACGGATGAATTAATGGTATCCTCGCTCTCCTTAATTGGAGCAGATAATTGGGGAGCTGGCTCTGTGCACAGGAAATGTGTTCAGATGGACTTGGCATAGGACAGCAGGAAGAATGAGGACCACCTGATTTCATCTTGTGCCAAGGAGGGCCGCACAAAGAGGCAGTGTCTCTCGTGCAGCCTGGCCCCAGCACAGCATGGGGCTAGAAGGAGCTGTACGCTCGCTCGCGGGGTCTTGTTCCCTTCAGGAACCTCAGCATACAGAAACGGGTGATGGCTACGCAGGCTAGGCAGGCGATGGCCAGGAGCCACAGGGGCAGACGCTGGGACTGAAGTCGCTTCCTTGCTTTGAGCACACCAGTTAACCTCTTGGTGGCTGCTTCTTCATCTAAAGTAATGGAGGGAACAAAATCCCCAAGCATGTTCAAATCGTGCCACACTCTTTTGTCCAGTCCACAAATGTGGCTTGGATGGCAGGCACACACCCATGCCAGGGTCTGTGCCTACAGACCATTTCCGAATCCAGAAGAGGAGGGTCAAAGAAGCATACAAACAAGAATCCATGCTTGCAGGGCTTGGCAAACCTTCCACTTCTGTAAATCACCACCACTTTCTGCTCAGGTTGGGACACATGGCCAGAGGGCCCAGCCCTTTGCCCGACTTCTTTCAGAGGAGCTAGACAGGGGCTGTGTGGAGATAGCGGTTGCTGGGGCAACCGAAACCTGACACCAGGAGAGATGTCCCTTTCTGAGGATGCGGTGAGGGACGCGCGTGCCTGATGACCAGCCCTGTGACTGACAGAGGCACAGTCCCAGCTTCTTTTTACATTCTTGGAAAACCGTTTGTTGTGAACTGTGTTCAAATGCAGAAAGGGCAGTGATGGCTGCTCCCCGTTTGTGCCTGCACACACACACACACACACACACACACACACGTGCACGACGCAGGTGTGTGTGCACGTTCTGGAGTCACATTTCCGTTTTTCTTTCTTTTTTTCTGGCATTGGGAAACAAACCCAGGGCCTTCTGCTTGCTAGGCACGCACACTACCACCGAGGTGAATCCCTAACCCCAGCATCTCCTTTGTGAGGTGTCATCTTCATTCATTTCTAGCCTAGATTTGTTTGTTGCTTTGTTTGGTCATTTCTATTTATTTTTATTCATTTTTTAATTTTTCTATGTATAGCCCTGGCGTTCCTGGAACTTGCTTTATAGACCAGGCTGTCCTGTCCTTGAACTCAGAGATCCACCTGCCCCTGACTCCTGAGTGCTGGGATTAAAGGCATGTGCCACCATGCCCAGATTTTTTTTTAATTGAAATTTACTTATACCCTCAATGTGTGTGTGTATGTGTGTGTGTGTGTGTGTGTGTGTGTGTGTGTCACATGCATACCACAGCATGTGTGTGTCAGTCACAGGACTGAGGGGGTCTCTGTGGGTGTCAGACAAAGAAGCAAACTGTGAGAGACGAGAACGAAAACGCGGTTTAGATGGACTACTTCACCCTGGATCAAGACTTCTAAAGAGTCTGACGCCAGGCAGTTTATTCTCAACACATTTAAGCCCAGTATAATTTGGAAACAATGTTTCCTGGTGTAATACAATCCCCAGTGCACAAGGAAGCATACTTACAATGAAACTCAACTCAGGAGACATGTCATTTCTTCTAAGAAGTTGGGTTCTAGAGATAGGCTACCTGTGCTAGCTTAAGGTCCTAGGGAAGGCCCTGGACTGGTCTCAGTTGTACAGACAGCTTAGAGGTCATTTGAGCCCTGAGCCACCTCTGGTCCTGGTTGCGGGAGCTTGGGGAGTCCCTGGCTATAAGAGTTATTTAGATTACTATTCATCTCAGGTCCTGGTTGTGGGAGCTGAATATAGCCTGGCCCAACAGATGATGCAGATCACTAATCATTTCAATTCTCATCTTTCTTGATGGAAGAACAGCTTTTTCATATTACCCATTGGAAAGAATCCTGTGTGCTTAACATTCCTGGTTTCTCTGGACAGCTCTGGGCACATGGTCTTTTCACGCTATGCTCCCAACAGAGGACAGTTTATGGGAGTTGATTTTCTCCTTCTATTATGTGGGTCCTGGAGCTTGAATCAAGGTGGTCAAGTGCCTTTCCTCCTCTATTTTTTGAGATGAGGTCTTCCTGTATAGTTCTGACTGGTCTGGAACATCTGGAACATCTGATCATCTTGCTTCAGTCTCTCCAGCACTAGGACGACAGAAGTGCGCCATCCATGCCCAGATGGAGCTGTTTGTGGAGGATTTCCTCCTGACCTGCCGAGAGCCCTGGCCTTGGGTCTGGGACGTGCAGAACCCAGGCAGCTGGACTTGCTTCAAGACTTTCCCAGTCTTGGTAAAGGGACAAAGGCAAGAGATGGAGCCGCATGACTGGCAAAGCTTTGTCTCCCTGTTCATCAACACGGCAGTGGAGGCATTTTGTAATGACGTTCTTAGAGGAAAATACAGGAGGAATTGCCAGAGCACCTGGAACACACTTTTGTAACTTACATTGCTATTATGGTTATTCTGTTGCTTTCAACTCAAGTTTCCTTTACCATGCTCTAGCAGTTACTCAAATGATCATTTGCTGTTAGTCAAGCCCTCTGGCTGGGATCTGTCCATCCAGTAACATTATCATCCATCCCAAATGCTTTAACCGCGGATAGGCATTTATATTTTCCCTTTTTAAGCTTGTTTATTGTATATAGCTCCGTCTAAATTACAGAAACTGTCATCTCATAAAAGCTAAGTGGAATGAATTTGTAAAATTTATTCTGCAAGTAAATAAGGTGTAAAAGAAATGATCAAATATTTCCACGGGGAAAAAAAATAATTCACTGGGCTGTTGTGAGATTTCAATAAGAATAGCAACTTCTTGGTACCCAGCAGGCATCTAATAAATGAAAATCACTATAAACAAATGTATACTTCCAGAAACAGGCATACTTTCAAAGACACACTAATGTGCATTCTCTCTCTCTCTCTCTCTCTCTCTCTCTCTCTCTCTCTCTCTCTCTCTCTCTCTCTGTTTCTGTCTCCCCCTTGGGGGGGGGGCATTTCTGAGTTCATTTGTGGTAGAGAAGGATGAATGCCCACTTCAGAGTCTAAGGATAGAAGTTGGATGCATTCTTGTTGGTTTTTTGTTTTTGTTTTTTGGGGTTTTTTTTTTTTTTTGGTATGGGTCATCCTAATACAGTAATGTCCCCGAGGATCCAGCCTTAGACTCATTTATAAGTGTGAAGACAACACAGAGCTCCACTTGATTGGGTCATATCTGTCTGTGTACTGCGGTGTAGACACGCTCTGACCTTCATGATCTACCCAGAAGAATCTGGAAGTCAGCGGCTGCAAATGCTGTGCAGAGGGTCTATGGAGGACATCCTTCTTCCTCCTGGGGCCGGAGGGTGAGAGAAGACGTTCATGAGTGGGAAGTGGCCTGAAAGGCAGGACACAACAGCCTTCCTGGGAAATGTGCATGAGGACCACCGCTGTGCTTGAAAGTGACATCCGGGGCTCGTCCTGCACGGCATGGGTTGGGGGCACACTTGACTCTGTGTGTCTTGTGGTCAGTCATCAAGTCTTGACATTTCCTCCTGCTCTTGGAAGTGAGAGCACAGCCTGAGGGAAGACCTGCATTCTGTAGATCTGCATTCTGTCAGAAGCATTCCTGCCAGGGCGTGCATTACCTCTCGGGGGAAGGGAGAACGTGTTGATTAAGGCCTACAGGTCTGACCTGCACAGCTTGGAGAATCTTTCCAAATGAGCTCAAGTGCAAATCCTCCTAGATGAGGATCGAGGGCTTCTCTAGCTTTCTCTCGGGGCCATGGGCATCCAAACCGTGTTTCTATACAGTAACTTTATTTGTGCTCTAGAAAAGTCATTTGGGATGTGAGAGGATGGGACGACGTTTTCAGGGTAAGATCTCAGTCAACCGATGCATAATTTACTGAACAACTCTGTATGAAGGATGTAGGCACAAGGTCAGCTCCGGGCCCAGAACCATGCCCTTCCCCCTCTCTCACCTCCCTTCTCTCCAGCCTCACCGGCACACAGCCCCTGGTCTCCCTGGCCCCTGCTTCTCTAGCTGGATCAATTCCGATCAGGTGCCTCTCTGTTAACACTCCATTAGTGGCTCTCCGTGACTGAGGCCCAAGTGACCGCTCTCTGTGGCACACTTGTCCTAGATCCTTGTCTCTAGTTCTGTCTGTTGGTTTGTCTGGTGCTGGCTTGACAGCCACAGACCTTTGTTCCTTATCCCCCAGTGGGTATGCTTACAAGCATGGCTTTCCAGACAGCTTCCTCTTCCCAGAATGCCTTTCTTCGCACTCTCCCCAAAACTTTCCCTTAACCTTGGAGCCTCCCTGAATAGCTCTCCTCTTGTGCTCCGCGTGCAATCTGCCAAGAAATCCAGGTGGATTCAGCCAGCATGATCCGAACCTGCCAGCTACTTGCTGACTGCACGGCCGCTCACCTCCGAGACTGTCCTGTTCCACTGACGTCACAGCCGGAGCTCCCTAAATGAACCGGGCTTCTACCCTCATCCTCTCCCTTAGTCCCGCCAGACTCTGCCCTCAGCACAGCAGCCTTTGTGACCCAGTAGTGCAAGTCAGACCCTGTCACCCACCTCAGGGCCCGGCACACATGACAGCCAGAATTTAAATATCACATTGACTCTTTTCCTCCGCAGAAGCCCCCTCGTGATGGCACTGTTAGGCTGGCCTGAGGGAGGCAGGGATCAGGAGCTTTGTAGAAGGACTAGCCCATTGGGTGTGGGACAAAGGATGGTGGTGTTCTGTGCCCTCAGCTTTGAGCATGCTACGGTCTGTCTCCCTCCCTCCCTCCCTCCCTCCCTTCTTTCCTTCCTTCCTTTCTTTCCACAGGGCTGGCCTGGAACTCACAGAGATCCACCTGCCTCTGCCCCCCCAATGCTGGGGTTAAAGGCCTGACTAGAAGAGGTCCAGACTGGACTGGCAGTGGTGGCACATGCCTTCAATCCCAACACTCGGGAGGCAGAGGCAGGTGGATCTCTGTGAGTTCAAGGCCAGCCTGCTCTACAGAGCGAGATCCAGGACAGGCTCCAAAGCTACACAGAGAAACCCTGGTCTAAAAAAAAAAAAGAGGTACGAACTGAGTATTCTTTGTGACTGTCTGTTCCTCCCACTTTCTCTCCTGGGCCATCAATCTGGCCTTCCAGAAATCCTCCTCTCCTTTGATCCCCAGGCCTGCTTTGTACACGGAGGTAATGAGATGAGGTGAAGAGCTTCTGGAAAGTTTCTTGTTCTCAAATACCTTCTTCATCACAGAGCTACTTTCCTTGGGGTCTTTTTGCAGAGTCTCAGCTAAGATAATGATGGGCGTGGGAGGTATTTTTCACTTTTCAGATGGCTTTATGGGGGCCAGGCGTGCGGCTCAGTTGTTCAGTGCCTGCCTGGCACAGTGGTACACTCTTGCGATCCCAGCACTCAGGAGGAGGACGAGGCAGGAGTTCAAGGTCACCCTTGGAGGTGTACAAAGATCCAGGCTGGCTGAGCTTCAAGAGACCGGATCAAAACGCAAACAACAAGTCTTTATGTCACTTAGAGTCTAGTGAGAGAGTCAGGAGCTCAGGAGTTGATGGCTGTGGTAAAAACTTGGCAAGGATTGCTTGGAGTCCACCAAGCACTCTTGACCAGAATGCACTGGGTGTGAGGGAGGAGAGTGTTGGTTGCAGTTGCTTCCTAGTGAGCACAGGGTAGTGGGGGTGGGGTGGAGGTGGGGCTGAGAAGCCACATTGACGGAACTGTAGAGGTCTGGGGCACAGTGGCCAGACTGAGACAGGCCTTCAACTCCTCAGCAGAGCCTCTTACTCAGGGCTTTCTTGAAGGGGCAGGAAACAGCCAGGGCAAACGTCATTGAGAAGGAAGCTTCATTTCTCAGCCTCTCCTCCGGACCCAGGTCCTCTAAAGCCTTGCTTGTGGATCTGAAGGTGGCCTGGAACGCAGCGGGCACCCAGCGCATGAGGGAAAGGTCTAGGGGTGGCCCTGGAGAAGCAGCTCCAGGCCTGTGGTTCCAGGTGACCCCTTACTGCTTTGGATCTGACCACCCCCGCCACAGGTGTATACCATCCCCCACCCCATCCCGTCCTGCCAGCCCGGGCCGCCCAGGACAAAGGGGTTGTGGCCTGCCGAGGAGGGTGACTCGGCTCCTTTCCCAGACATCACGTGAGGACAAAGGGTCCACACCCTAACTCAGCCGCAAGGGAGTGCGGGGACTGCAAGATGTCCCAACACGTCCTGCAGAAGGACTCAGTGATTTTCCTGTTACTAATTTGCCTAACCTGTTCTGTTCAAACAGGCTAATTGTTTCCTTTCTGAAAAAGACTCACGGTTAGTGGGATGAAGTCACTAGAGACGTGCCGAAACAATTGCTACCAGCGGCCCTGGGCGTGCCCCGGGACTGGTAACCAGTTACTCGACAGTCCCCGGTGGCTGCAGAGCAAATTCGGTGGCCGCGCGCCCCCTGGTGGCAAAATGAGGTTATAGCAAGGAGAAAGCAGTTCGAGGGAGCCGATGCAACTGAACTGGAAATCCATGGGGGCGAAGAAAGCGTCTTGGTGGGCGTTTGTGGTTTTTTCTCCGTAAGTTTCTGTTGGTTAGTGATTGGATGGGTGGCTCACGCCTACCACCCCAGCTCTTGGGTGGTGGAGTCAGGCGGATTCAAGCCTAGTCTTGACTTCTACAGCAAATTCCAGGCCAGCCTGGGCTTACATAAGACACTAGCTCAAAACCAATCGGCCAAACAAGAAATAAAATCCACTGAGTATGTGACTTTCGTTGTTGTTTGTGTTGTTTTCGAGACAGGGTTTCTCTGTGTAGCCCTGGCTGACCTGAAACTCCATCTGTCGGCCAGGCTGGCCTCGAACTCACGGAGATCTGCCTGTCTCTGCCTCTCTAGTGCTGGGATGATAGGTGTGGGCCACCGCTTCCTGGTGAGTGTGTGACTTTTAATAATAAAAATGCTAAAGTAATAGTATAGACAAGGTCTCCGGTGTGGCTGACGTCACTGGTACTGAGCTCTCTCCTAGGTTCCCAAGACTATTTTTTTTTTTTGCTGTGAAATTTTCTGAATATACGGAAGCAGAGCCAAAAGAGCTGTTAAGGCCCATGTGTCAGAACTCTGGGTTTAGTGCATCCTGATTTTGCCCCCCTTGACCTCCCCTTCTTCCTTCTTTTTTTTTTTTTTTTTTTTTTTTTTGTTTTTTCGAGACAGGGTTTCTCTGTGTAGCTTTGCACCTCTCCTGGAACTCACTTGGTAGCCCAGGCTGGCCTCGAACTCACAGAGATCCACCTGCCTCTGCCTCCCGAGTGCTGGGATTAAAGGCCTACGCCGCCGCCGCCGCCGCCGCCGCCGCCGCCGCCGCCGCCGCCGCCACCACCACCACCCGGCCCCCTTCTTCCTTCTTAATTTATCTCCTGCCCAAGTATTGTAATCCACACATTATGCTACCTTACCTTAAGGCTATGGTAAGCATTTTTTGCAATGGTGGGCAGTTTCTTACAGAGTTACGTGCCATTATCCCATCTAGTGTTTACAATTCCTTAGCGTGGTCCACAGGCAGGTGCAGGCTGTTCACCTTGAGATTTTCTTCAAAACATTTTTCAGTTGTTTGTGGATCCTGGAAGTCCACACAACGCTGTGTTGCTATGTCTCTTAGCTCTTTCTCTTTCTCTCTCCCTGCTCTCTGTGCTCTCTTGCTTCCTCTTCTCTCTCTCTCTCTCTCTCTCTCTCTCTCTCTCTCTCTCTCTCTCTCTCTCTCCCTCCCTCCCTCCCTCCCTCCTTCCCTATCTCTCTCTCTCTCTCTGTCTTCAGTCTCTAGCTTGTCAAGTCTGCCACCCTGAGTTCCACCACACGGAGGGAGGAGAGCCACCTTCCAGCCCTGTGTTTTATTTGGGTTACTTATAGGACAATGGGTGAGGGGTTACTTCCAGGAGCAGAAAAGGTTCACAGACAGCTGCATCAGGTGGAACCTGGAACCCTGGAGTTCAATGCACAACCTGCAGGCAGCCCATAGTGAGGAGTGTCTTTCCAAGCAGTTCTGCCGGCTTGGAGTTGTCTCCGGGAGTCTCTTCTGTTTTTATATGCTTGAGGAGGGAGGAACCTTGTGTATCTGGTCAGTTTCAGGGGCTTCCTGAAGCCTTTGCGTTGTTTACTTCCTGAGCTTAACCAAGCTTCCCTGAAAGATGCAATGTTTCAATGCCCCTTAGAACAAGAAACTTCCATCCAAGGTTTATCTGGGAGGAAATTGCTACATAACAATGTCTGTGTAGAAAATCCTAGCTCTTTGTAAGTCTGTGGACTTGAATTTTTAGTAGTGGCTGTGTTCAGCAATTGACTTGTGCCATTCTTGAAAATGTAACAGTGCTCATAAGCTCATAAGCACACCACAGTTTATACCAGTTCCAGGATGAAGTTGGTGACTTGGGGAATGTTGCTGGGATGACCCTCTGAGTCAGGAGCTGTGGTGGCCCCAGGACCCAGGAGAAGGGAGGAGCTTGATAATAATAACATGATAAGTTATTCTCTTACCTCAATTATGGCAGATAGTTTGTTTTTACTGGTGTAACAAATTACCTCCCAATCTACTAGTTTAACACCATGCAAATTTATTATCTTGAGGTTCTGAGGGTCAGAAGTTAGGGAGGGCCCTCACTAGGCTAAAAGGACCATGTCAGCGGCCTGTGCCTTCTGCAAGCAGTAGGAAAGACCCTCTTCCTCATTTCCACCAGCTTCTAGAGGTCGCCCACATTCCTTGGCTTGTGGCCTCCTTCCTCTGTCTACAAAGTTAGCTGTGTTGGGCTAAGTGATTTTCACACTTTTGATGAGCTACTGTAATTCGGTCTGTAGTCTTAATTTCCCTTTGCCATTGTCAATGAGAATTCTTGGAAAGAAGCTGTAGAATCATTAGAGACTAGCTGACCAATTAGAACTACAGGGATGTGGAGAGGTTGGGATGTTGCGGGTCCAGAGGCTAATTACCTTGTCTAGGGCTAGCGTTAGCCCCCTGCATAGCCATTCCTTGCCTACTTCTGTGTTGGTACTAACATCCTGTTGTTATGCCCAGATCTCGGGGACCCCCAGAAGACCACCATGGAGACCGAATCCTGTATGTAGAAGCAAAGAGCCTTTATTATCTTCAAGATCCGGGGCTTGGTCTCTCTAACACAGCGGTGAGAGCCGAGAGCCCTGAGCCTGGGTAGGATGGGGTTTTTATCATAGCAGAGGTTGGGGGGAGGAATTTCCAGGATTCAGGACTCTGATTGGCTGACATTTGTCTACAGGTATCTGTAAAACAAAAATAGGTATGTGCTAGACTCAGGGACATCTGGCCACCTTATCTAAAGGTTGAGGTGTTTGGGATGTCAGGTACTTCCTCTTAGATGCAGACCCTCCTTGGGTGGGGTCAGCTTATGGCTTTTTCCTGGGTCTGGGTGTTGCCTGCCAGTAAGCCTGTCACAGAAGCTGTGTCTGGGCCTCTAAGCCTGTCATGACAGCTGTGTGGTCAAGCTGTTTTGGGGCCCCTCTACAGTGTGACAAAAATAAGAAACCTTGTGTCATCTATTAACTTAGGATACTACTAGATTCCACCAGTCCAAAGCTGAGAATGTCATCGGATAACATCTGAGGCCTATAGGATTCTCCCATCTTACTGTAACTGCCGTGAGTTGTACCCACCAAAGTCTTTTCAAATTGACTTACTTTATGACTTTCTTTGTTCTGGTGTTATAAATACTTCATGAAAACGCTTCTACATTGGAACATGGGATTTGGGGGTAACCTAAAGCCTCGATCCCATGGTTTACAGCACCATATACACCTGACTTAGTCACAGGTAGCAGGGATGGAGCGTGGATAACTGTGGGAGGTATTTTTCTCACCTGCACAGGTTGCCTTGAGAGGCCTTTTGGGATGCTCAGAGCTGGGAGTTAAGATGCAAGGAGGATCCCAGGGGACCTGCTGGTCTGCCTGGGGTAATCAGCAGTGGAAGGAAGTTCCACTGGCTGGTTTTATGCCAGCCTGACACAGCTAGAGCCATCAGAGAGGAGAGAGCCTCAGTTGAGGAAATGCCTCCATACGATGGGGCTGTATTTTAAGTGCCCTGGGAAATCACGATGGTTTTAGGAAAGAGTGATGCTTTAAAAGATCATTCTGTGGCTGGCCAGATGGTTCAGTGGGAAGGGAACTTGCTATCAAGGCGGGTGACCTGAGTTCGATCCCTGGGACCCGCATTGTAGACCGAGAAAACTAACTCTCAAAATGTGTCTTCTGATCCTGTGGAACATCTTAATTAGTGATTGGTGGGGGAGGTCAGCCCATTGTGGGTGGGGCCATCTCTGGGCTGGTGGTCCTGAATTCTATAGGAAAGACTGGAAAAGCCATGAGGAGCAAGCCAGTAAGCAGCACCCCTCCATAGCCTCTGCATCAGCTCCCTGTAGAGGAAAGATTAGTAGCATCACTGTACCTAGGGTAAACATTGGAATGAAATAGTTGTTTTCACTGTATCTAGGGTAAACATCAGAATGAACAGTTGTTTTCTAGAAGTACTTTGACCTTGAAGAAATCGTTCTAGGAAACAGTGATTGTTTTCTGTTATCTCCAGAATTGTTTTTTCTGAAGGAGTTTTACAGCCTTTGCATGACTTTGGTCACAAGGCGGCCCTGGCACACCTGGAGGTCTTGCACTATTGGGTACTGCAAACAGTGCACAGTAAGCACTAACGTGGCAGGGGTGTGACGTTTTCCTTCAGAAAACATAGATCAGATCAGGGGCTTTGGTATGAGGAGCTTGTTTTACCCGCAAACCAACTTTTTTTTTTTTTTTTTTTTTTTTTTTTTTTGGTTTTTTGAGACAGGGTTTCTCTGTGTAGCTTTGCGCCTTTCTTGGAACTCACTCTGTAGCCCAGGCTGGCATCGAACTCACAGAGATCCACCTGCCTCTGCCTCCTGAGTGCTGGGATTAAAGGTGTGCACTACCACCGCCCGGCCCCAAACCAACTTTTGTGTAACAATCACTAAACAAGCCTTTGCACAGATGTTAGAGGTTCAGTTCTTCGAAACTACACCTCCCTGCCACCACAGGCCTGAACTGCATCTTGGAATGACCTTTCTTTGACCATCCTGCACAACACCAAACACCCACAGCTCCTGCCTCCAGGTTCCTGCCCTGCTTGAGTTCCTGTCCTGACTTCCTTTGGTGATGATCTGTGATGTGGAAGTGCGAGCGGAATAAACCCTTTCCTCCTCGAGTTGCTTGGGTCATGGTGTTTCATCACAGCAATGGTAACCCCAACTAAGACACAAGTGCTATAGGGTCAGAGAGGTGGCGTAGGGGTTGGGAGTGCTGCTGCATGAGTATGAGACCCACAAAACAAGCTGGATGTCCTGCACGTGTCTGTAACCCCAGCCTTGAGGGAGGCAGAAACAGGAAGACTTCTGGGGCTTTCTGGCTTCCAGCCTAGCAGAGAAAAGGCAAAGCCCTGGGTTCTGGGAGACACCCTGCCTCAGAGGACTCGGAGGTGAGGGTGACAGAGGAGAACACCCACTCAGTGGCTTTCACCCCTGGGGCCATCACTCCAGCCACAATTTTCTCTAATCTGTGTGATTATCTTTTCTCCTCTTATAAGAGGGGAATGTAGTTGGTTCTTCATAGCTGAAAGTGAAGAGCTCAAGATTTGACCCACAATGAAGTTATGTTTTGAGAGACAATCAACATTCACAAAAGTGAATGAGTAAATAAATAAATTGCCATGTCACTCTGAAGAATTTTCTGTGTAAAAATCTTCACCGGGCTCATGAAATCACTATTGGCCCAATAATCAGAATTTTCCAGAAAGAACCCAGTGCCAAGGGGGAAGCGAGGAGCGGCAGAGGAAGGACATAAGCGGAAGAGAGGACAGCAAAAGGGAGCCATTTGTGGGGACCTCTATGTGGGCGATGTGCAGTGAGGGAGGAAAGGAAACCCTTGTGTTTCCAGGCACGTGATGCAGCTGAGATTGTTCTGAGGATGGACAGCCCTGCACCCCCTCCAGGGCTATGGGTATACCTGCATCTCACCAGGCAGCACCAAAGATAAAGGGCTGAGAAGATGAGGTTTCCATGGTAGGGATCTTTGCTGTTTCCCTGCGGCACAGGACTGGACACAGCATGTTAGGATATACTGATGTGGAGGCGGTGGGGACCAGGGAAGATATTGCCAGAAGGAGAAAGGATGCCCACCAGGACACAGATGTGCCAGGGGAGCAGACTGAACCCAGAACTACTGAGGCCCAGTGAGGAGAGTGCAGAGGGGCTCAGGAGTTAGGAGTTTTTCTTGTGGGAATAGGAATCCACTTTTACTCTATGCAGCTAGAAGGAGAAGGGGGGCAGCCTGGAGTGAGGCAGGACAGACGCAGAGACAGAGGCCTGCTTTGCAACGGTGGCCTCCAATGAGACCTCAGGATCGGTTCTCACGATGGAGCTGTGCGGAGCTTGACTTCAAGGGGCTGAACAGAGACAAAGACCTGAGTCCTGCCGCACAGGCAGAAAGCAAGAAGCAAAAGCAGTTCACAGGGAGGCGAGGAAACAAACCAAAGACAGCAACAAGTGCAGGAAAAGGCGCTTAGAGATGAACCACTGGAGAAATGCAAATTAAGGCCAGAATGAAGGCAGCAGTGGCGCATACCTTTAATCCCAGCAGAGCCAGGCGGATCTCTGTGAGTTCGAGGCCCCCCTGGGCTACAGAGCAAGTTCCAGGAAAGGCACAAAGCTACACAGAGAAACCCTGTCTCGAAAAACAAAAACAAAAAAAACAAACAAACAAACAAAAAAGCTAGAATGAGACACTGCTTTTTAATAATTAGGACAAATTGGACAAGAAACATAGAATAAAAGCTTTGTGCAACCCACATGAAAATACTGTGGCAAACAGGAGGGTTGGGTCATAAAAGCTGAAACATAAAGTTACCAGATGACCCAGAAACTCCATTTCTAGGTATGCCCTCAACAGAGTGGAAACAGGGATTTGAACTGATATTTGTGCAGCTGTGTGCACAGAAGAATCATTTATATAACATCCCTAAGTGCAAACAAGCCAGATCCTCATTAATGGATGAACGGATTGTATATGTATATCATTTATTTTATGTTGCAGTACTAGGGCTTGAACATAGGGCATTGAGAAGCTGAGGCAGGAGTATTCTGAGTTCAAGGCTAACCTGGGCTACATAGTGAGACACTGTCTCAGAAACAAACACACTGGGCAAGGAGACTGTGCTATACAATAAAAGGGCTGGTAGCTGTCTTCCTCAGTCTTTCCTGGCTCTGTTCTGAATGTCTGCTCTGGAGGGCGAGGGAAGAAGTCTGAATGAAGCTCTTGCTTTTCAGACCTGGGCAAACAAGGGAATCTTCCCAGAGCTAAGACAACACAGGTGTTGTCTTCTAGTCTCCCACGAAATAACATTCTGCCAGAGGCTCACAGTGTTTCTCATATTGTCAGCAAACCAATGGCATAATTGCTTGTCCATGTGGTCAAGGGATGTTCTACAACATCTTCAATCTATACTCAGTTGAATCTTAGTACACACAATAGATACGTTCTATAAATTGCTGTAAACATTAATTAGCAAATAGCATTACTTCTGTGGAAAATATGGAGGTTCTTTAGAGCGTCTGGTCACATTTTCCTCAACCATTCCACACATAACCACATTTCAAGTGTGCTTTATTTTAAAGACACATTATTTGATACATATTTTTGCTCCATTAATATCAAACCAGCTATCAGCAGAACTCTGTTTTTGGTTTTTTTTTTGTGTTTTTTTTTTTTTTTTTTTGAGACAGTCTCTCTCTGTAGTCCTGGCTCTCCTGGAACTCACTATGTAGACCAGGCTTGCCTCAAACTCACAGAGATCCTCCCACCTCAGCCTCCTAAATGCTGGCATTAAAGGCATGAATCACCACGTCAAGCAATAGGATCCAGGACCTAAGCCTAAACGATGCTTGTCATACACTTCCATCTTCATAAAGCTAAAACCGGCCTTCTTGCACTTAGGAAAACTGTCTAGGGGTAGACAGAGCTTCGTCATTATGCGTGGGGCCACTGAAAGAGCAAGATTTTCAACAAAATAGTGCAGTCCTCCTCAGCTGGGTTTTCTGTTACTCAGATCTTTGGCTACTCTGTGCATGCTTGCAGATGCCCCAGTGAGGCTTGTATTTGACTTACACACACATTTTATGCAAATTTGCAGATGCAATCTATGGATAATGAGTACTGAGCATGAGCATAACACATCAGAGTCAGCTGTAAGTCAGCAACAGTCAACTTTTGCTCCATCTATGAATTTTAGAGATGTGAGATATTAATGCGCAGCATTTTCCTTATTAGGGTTGATAACCATTGACAAAATGAATGGTATTGCATTTTATTTTATTTTATTTTATTTTATTTTATTTTTTGGTTTTTTGAGACAGGGTTTCTCTGTGTAGCTTTGCGCCTTTCCTGGAACTCACTTGGTAGCCCAGGCTGGCCTCGAACTCACAGATCCGCCTGGCTCTGCCTCCCGAGTGCTGGGATTAAAGGCGTGCGCCACCACCGCCCGGCCAAATCATGGGTTCTTAAAGTCCGCTTGCCAATTGATTACTCCCCATGCCTCAGTCATCCTTTGAAATAGTAAAACAAGCAGATACGGTTTTTTAAAAAACTGATTTGTAGGAGCTCTTTATATATTTGGACAAGAGCCTGCTGTTGGGTACATATGCTGCAATGAACTTCTTCCCCTTTGTGGCGTGCCTTTTTCTTTAATATCAGTTGAGAATGAGAGCCTTAATTTATTCATATTTACCAACTAGAGCTTTAAAACAGTATGTCTGACCAAAGCCAGCCAGTGAAAATACATTTCTAAAGTCAGTAACATGAATTTATACAGGCTCTCTGGCTAAAGTTACACATTCTTTCTTTGGAATGTTATTTCTGGAATGACATTTTTAAAACAATTAAAAAAAATATTCCATTCCTTGACAAAGCATGGAAATAGATCACAATATTTAATTCTGCCACTTGGTGGCGCCACAGAAAAACTAGCACAACTCTTATTATCCTGACTGGAGGGTAGTAGTTGTTTATTTGCAAACCAAAAATACACACCTCTTCTAGTTTTCCTACAGAGAGTGGGTACAGGCTGAGCTCTGCTGTCTGATTCCTGGTTTGCTCACAGATAAAAGGGAAATTAGGCTAGTGAAGCTTTCATTTTAGATATAGTCTAAATAGTCTAAAGGGCTGACCTAGCAGTCCTAGACGTATTTCCTCCATAATAAATGTAATATTTATTCTAAAAGACCTAAAGAAATAAAGCTGATGGTCCTCCCTCCTGCCGTTTCACCTCCTTCTTTTCTCACTAGAGGCAAGCACTAACCAGCTTTCTGTGTAGCTGTCCAGTTCTTGTCTCTGTATTTTTACATGTTTTGTGTTTAAGAATAATAAAAAAGGGATGTGGACAAAAAAAAAAAAAAAAAAAAAGGGAGAGAATACAAAATGTTAATGCAAAATGTTGCTTCATGCAGGCTACACACACACACACACACACACACACACACACACACAATTTTTAACTAGAATCTTGCTGTATAGCCCATTATGGACTGGAACTCACTATGTAGCCCAGACTGCCCTCAAACTTGAAGTCCTCCTGCCTCAGCCTCCCAAGTGCTACGACTGCAGGCATGGCCAAATATGTCTGGCTATTTCTACTTCATATTTTAAAAATATATTTATATTATATTGCAATTTACACTTTTTTTTTTTTTTTTAAGACAGTCTGTGTAGCCCAGGCTGGCCTGGAACTTACTAGATCTACCCGTCTGTGCCTTCTAAGTACTAGGATTAAAGGCTTACACAGCCACGTCCAGTGCAGTGTACTTATTACATTTAACATGGTGTTTTAACATGTTGATGTTTGAATATATATGTAAATATATACAAATTTAGTCCATTAGTTTCAACTGCCATTTTTTTTTTTTTTTTTTTGGTTTTTCGAGACAGGGTTTCTCTGTGTAGTTTTGCGCCTTTCCTGGAACTCGCTTTGTAGACCAGGCTGGCCTTGAACTCACAGAGATCCGCCTGCCTCTGCCTCCCGAGTGCTGGGATTAAAGGCGTGCGCCACCACCGCCCGGCTTTCAACTGCCATTTTATAACTCAGCAAACATACTTTGTTTTAATTCATTCATTCATATTATTCTATCAAGAAATACGACAGTGTTACATTAATCCCTAACAGAACTGTAAAAAAATGTTTAAACGAAAGATGGGCGGCAGTTTTTCATCATAAGGTTATCTCAAGCTATCTGATTTTAGTCGTTTTCCCTTTTTAAACCATTAACGTTCTTTACATCTCAAGGCGTGGCAGGAACTCTAGGAAACTTCCTGATGGTTCTGATGGGTGAAGCAGGGGGTCAGGAGTGATCACGTGGCCTGTGAGTAGAGCACGGACGCGAATTTCAATGTCAAAACACCCGAGACAAGGAAGGTTTTTCTGATCTAAGAGGGCAGAAGGGCAAACGTTATAAATCCGTGCTAGGTTTGACACGCTGCAGTGTGGAGCAAGCCTCGTAAGTCCGGATGACGGAGGAGACAGCGGAACTCGAGCTGCCAGGCAGGCTCTTCAAGGAGGCCACGGCTGACGCTGGGTAGTTGCTATGGGAACCACGGGACAGGCCAGCCAGAATTCTTGCGGCTCTTAGAATGCTTCTCCTTCCGGTTCTCCGTTCCTCACACTCCCTGTCTCTCCCCGTGAGCGTTCCGTCCGTTCCGTCGGCCCCCATTCTCTGTCCTCGTGACTCCGGCTCGCCCCGCGCCGGGCCGCCATCTTGACCGCCTGGCCCAAGATGGCGCCCCGCCTCGGGCCACAGGCCGAACCCAGGCCCAGCACAGGGACGTCGGCGGGGTCGCACCGGCGTGAACTTGGGCACGGGGGCGGGGCGGGGCGGGGCGGTGATGTCAAGACGTCGCCCCGCCCCCCAGCGATCGCCCCGCCCCCGGGCCCGCTCCGCCTTCCTCCCGCCCCGAAACCCGGAAGTGGAGGAGGAGGAGGAGGAGGAGGAGGAGGCGCGGCGGCGGCGGAGCCGCAGAAGCTGGCTGAGCCCTGCCCAGGAGCAAGTGTGGGGTCGGGGGCGGGGGGCGGGGCTCAGCAGCCCGGGCGGCCTGGCCTGGACGGGGCGGGGGAGGCCATGGCCTCCGCAGAGTTGCAAGGGAAGTACCAGAAGCTGGCTCAGGAGTACTCGAAGGTACCCATCGTGGGTGGGGAGTCCGGGGTCCCCGGCCCTGCGGCCTCGGCTAGCCTTGGCAGCAATTCGGGACGGTGGGGGATGCTGAGGGCTCCTCCTCTCCTCTCCACCTCCTGCTTCCACCATTACGGTGCCTCCACCTGCAGCTCCAGGGAGATAGGGCCGGGCGGTGTCTGGGTCCGTGTGCGTCCCTGCAGAAAGGAGCTGGAGTTTGATTCTTCTCGCTGGACCAGCCGGCTTGGAAGTGGGATGACAGAAATCCGGGGCTCAGTCTTTGGTGCTGGCGTGAGAGGAAGGGAGGAATGTGGGACCACCCCTTTGCTCGCTGCTTCCTCAGTTTGCCCAGCCCAGTGATGGGGAAGAGCACCATTCTCCCTTCCCGAGGGGATGGTCTAAGGATAAAGATACTTACCTGCTTCCATATCAGTTGGGGAGGGTAATAGTGAGTTTCATTCGTGTAAACTGCTTTCCTGGAACAGGTGCTTTAGAATACAGATGTTTACTGGGACAGGTGCTTTAAGAATCCAGATGTTGTCTCCTGTAATTTTGACAGCTTGGGTGGTGGGGCTGTGCCCCTTCTCTTGTGTCTTCCTTACTGGAATGGGGCAGTGCACTCAGCAGGCTCTCCTTATGTACAGAATTATGCAAAATAGGGACCTGGTTCTCTGTAGTGTTAGTCTTTCAGATGGTTAAACCTTTTTCTTGGACAAGGGTGGTGCAGTTTCTGGGTAGGGTTTTCTGCTTTAAGAATATTTTTAATGAAGTTATTAAAGCGGAATCTCATGTCTTTGGAAGTGATTCAGTGGTCGTGTTTAATTTTTCAAGTATCTTGGCATTCATAGACTTAATGAAAAGATTTAGCCCCTCTTATAATTTGGAAAACCCAAAAGACCCCGCCCCTTTATGATTTTATTAAGCAAGGAAAGATTTAAAGAAAAATGAAACCTGCACCTAAACATGCACTCTCAAGTCTTCAGCATCAGAGGGGAGCCTTTGGTGATGCTCTGTGTATCCCAGTCCTGCTGCCATGGACAACCTCCCTTTGCATTTCCCTTTTGTAATCACTGTCAGAGATAGTGAGTTGTCTTTTGAGGGGGACTTCCTTGTTTGAAAGAGCCAGAAGTTTGGAACAATTCCACATGATGAAGGAGGGTGGGTGGAGGGCGGCAGTGCCCAAATTTGCCACTACTGTTTTTGGTTGAAAATGTTTCTTGCATATAAAGTAAGGGGACCGATTTCCATCTCTGGAGGGTAAACAAGCTTGAAAGGCAGGTTCCAAATGGCCAGTGAGTAGTTCCAGAAATGCACAGAGCAGTGGCTGCATTGCTGAAATAATTCTATCACCTCCTGAAGTAATAAAAGAAGTTGAAAGATTTTATTCTTTGGGTATGTAAGCATAACAAACTCATGTTATTATGTGCACCCTGCAAACAGGGTGCCGGGGTCAGTTGAGTGATCCAGAGTTCCAGCTGCAGAGTCACTTTTCATAGACTCTTCAAATATGGTATATAATTATGATATTGTGTAAAAAGTGACGTTCAGTGCAGCACAGAGGAGAGGTCACTGGGTAAGCGTGGAAGTTACTCAGATAAGGGAGCAGGAAAGGGTGTTGGAGAAAGTGGTAGCTCCCCATGTAAAGAAATTAGCCTGTGCTTGCTGTCAGGAAAGCCTCCTAAGATCCATGGCGGAATGTGGTGAAAGGGATGGGTCAGGTCATGAAGGTTGTGGATTTTGTCAGATAAGATGTGTGCAGTGGGAATAAGGTCAAAGAGACCTATTCATCTATCCATCCATCCATCTATCTATCTATCTGTATTTACTAGTGTGTGTATGTGTGTGTGTGTGTGTGTGTGTGTGTGTGTGTAGGGGGACGTGTGTGTGGTGGTCAGGAGATAGCTTTTGGGAGTTGATTTTCTTCTCTATCTTGTAGGTTCCAGGAATTGAACTTAGATCATCAGGGTGGGTAACAAGTGCCATTAATGACTGAGCCGTCTTGCCATCTTCCAAAGGGAGTGGTAGTACGTTTGGGAAGGAAGCTGGTAACTATATGGTAAATAGGTTGAAATAGGGATTTAGGTTGTTGGACCACATTGGGAAGAAAATGTAGGATTAAGTAGTTAGTGACTGGAATGGAGAGGAGTTTTGATTTAAAAATACTTTTACCTTACTCTTTTTTGAGGGCCTGCTTTGTTCATAGCACCAGACTCAGGAAAGACATGAAAAGTGCATACGCCATTCCTCCTTGGGTCTTCCTTCAGGACTTGGTGTTGGTAGAGTTCTGAGGTGAAGGATTGCCAAGGATCGATCGTACTACCTAAGGAGGGTCAAGTGGGAGCAAAGGGGCATTTTAAAAATGTAGACTTAGAATTTAGGGATGCAGGACATGTTAAAAGTTGCATGTTTCATATGTTAGCTTGAGGAGATGTTGAAGATTATTGCTGAAAAATTTTTAATGGAGATGAACTCGCTAAAAATGAAGGCGAAAACTAGTTCTTTTAAATATTCCTATGAAGTGGTTATGGGGAACACCTGTAGGAATGATGTGCCAGGAAGAGGAGCCACTAAGCCTGGACTTGGGGGGTCATTTCTCCTGCTGGGCCAGATCATCTCATTCTTTTGTTTGCACTGTCATGGACATTTCTGAACATAGAAACGTAGAGGTTGGGTGAGGTGGCTCAAACCTGAGGCAGGGGGATTGCTGTGAGTTCTCTATATAGACCAGCCTTGGCCTACATAGAGAATTCCAGGCTAGCTAGCCTGTGCTACAACGTAAGACCTTGTCTCAAACACACCACATACACACACACACACACACACACACACACACACACACACAATGTTCACACATAGGCAGATACTGGTCAAAGACTTCTTTATGTCAGTTCTATTGCAAAGCAATTTCTAGGTTAGTCTCTACCCTTGACGGCCTTGTGCCCACTGAAAAGGTATTTTACCTTTTTACTGCCTTCCCTGGTACACAGATTGTGGGCTGATACTGAAATCTACTTGCATTGTTCTTCTACCTTATTTAGGATGCTAAGGAGAAAGATCTCCTGTTACTATGGAAAAGGAGAGAGGCAGGCAGGATTCCGGAACCAGGACATTTGCATTCCTCCCATCCCCTTCTGAGCAGATCTCAGCCTGTGCTGGGGGAGGGGGGATTCTTTCCTTACTCAATAGCATGGGCAGATATTTTCCCTTGAGAATTTTTTTTCAAGAGTTATGTTAGTTTTGGAATAACATCGCAATGAAACACATGCAGAAGTAACCTATGGGAGTATTCAGAGAGACTGGGGTAAGGTAAAGTTCTCAATGACAGAAATACAGAGGATTACAGCAGATTTTTTAAAAAATATTTTTTCATTCTTTGACGATTTCATATATGTATGCAGTGTATCTAGATCATATCTGTCCCCACTCCCTTCTTCCTCTCCTTCTGATCCCCAAACACGTCCCCCATGTCTTTTGAGTCCTCACTGAGTCCAGTTAGAGCCGCCTGCACGCACAAGGTGCTAGACCATTCATTGGAGCCCAAGCATCCTACCAGGATCCATTGCCCCAAAGAAAATTGACTCTGCCTTCCCTCTCAGCCATCAATTGCCAGTAGCTTCTCAGCTGGGGTTGAGGCTTTGGGAGTCCCTCCCTTAAGCTACTTAAATAACTGTGGAGGGAGACTGAGAATATTGTTAGACCAGAGCAGTGGTGGAGACCAGGGCAGTGGAAAGTTGTAAGGTGAGCACGTTGCTAAAACAAAGGGTTCCAGAAGGATCAGTGTAAATGGATGAAGACCCCAGTGGTTTGGGCAGTTGAAATCATGGGAGGCTGACCACAGCTTCATTAGTTCTGGGGAAGGAAAAGATCTGTCTAGGTTGGTTTTCAGACGGTTTTTGAAGTGGGCAGGTAAAAATGCAAGCTACTTCTGAGATGTGAGGGAAAGGCCCAGCTGCCACATTATATATTAAAAATAAAAGACCATGTGGTGCTCACCTTTCCTTTGCCATTGTTGCTCTCCGGATTCTCTGGTGTATCTGATGAACAAAAGAGGCGAAGAGTGCTATTCCGGTGGTTTTGTTCCAGCCTGCTTTCCTTGAAAGAGTACTTTTGCCTGGCACCATGGTATGTGCTTGAACAAGGTTCGGGATCTTCCCTGTACTGATGCTGAGTCTGAGCCCCAGTTCCCCCTCAGCAACACCATTTGAGGATGGGGTAGAAATACAGACTCCTGAGTCTACCCTGGACCTGCGGAATCTGAAACCAGCAGTGGGACCCAGCAGTCTGTGTGGTGGCAAGCCTCTGTGATTTGAATACACACTGTATTAGTAAGCTGTTGCCACAGCAGAGTTCCCCAGGAAGCAGGTGACTTGGAGAAGGCTTATTTAGCTGACTGCTTTGGAGGGTCAGAGTCCAGATGGAGTAGTGCAGGCTCAGTGTGGGCACCTGCCCAGCACATGGTGAATGCAGCGGCAGGGTCTTGAGAGGAGCGGAGGAAAAACCAGGTTTGCGTTCCTCTGAGGCCTCGTGACCTGGGAACCTCTTGCCAGACCCACTTCTTAATGTCCATAGCACCCCCAAAAAACAGCAGCAACAACAACAAACCGGCCTACCCTAGACACCAGCTTTTACGTATGACCTTTAGGGGACATTTAATCTCTAAACCTGAACACGTGATAAACTTTGAGGATCATCTTTCAGAGAATGTTATCAGTAAAATAGCCTTTGTTCTGATAAGATGTCTTTTCAAAGCCCTCTTTGCAGTCTTTAGAACCAGCAGGGAAGCCAAACATTATTTTCCTAGCAGTTTACTTTGCAATTGATGCGCCTGCTTATGAAGATGGATGGCCTTTGGGAACCTTTCAGCTGTGTTTCCTGGTACAGAGCTACTTGGGAAAGGGCCAGTTTGGGTCCAATTTGCTCTCCAGATGATGAGGCTTGGTGGAACCTGATGGATCACCAGCTCTAAGAGAAATAGCCTTGGTCTGGATTGCATGAAAATCCAATACCAGTTTTCCCTGCTCTTTGTTGTTGTTTTTGAGACAGGGTTTCTCTGTGTAGTACCCTTGGCTGTCCTGGAACTCACTCTGTAGACCAGGCCTCGAACTCCCAGAGATACACCTGTCTCTGCCTCCCCTGTCTCTGCCTCCCGAGTGCTGGGATTAAAGGCGTGCGCCGCCATTTCTTTGATCTTGATGTGTAGGTTTCAGTGGCCAAAGTGGGACAGCTCCGTGTTTGGTGCTGTGGAAGAGCTTTGCATGAGAAGGGAGTGCTCTTTTTCTTTGCTGTCCAGTAGGGCAGCCTTGTGCGGAAATTAACTCTCATTTATTTATTTACTTATTTATTTGTGTGTGTGTGCACGCGCGCGCGTGTGCCAGTGTATGTGTGTACATGGGTATGCATGCATGCGTGTGCCACAGCGGATGTGTGGAGGTGAGAGGACAGCTTACAGCTTTCAGTTCTTTCCTACCACGTGGGTTCCCGAGATGGAGTCGGGCTTGTCAGATTTGGTAGCAAGTGCCCTTACTGACTGAACCATCTCACTGGTCCCATGTCTAGAAGCTTAGCACTCAAAAACAAGGCTAGCAAGGCTGAGGCATTGAACTTTAGATTTTATTTAATCTTAACTAATTATAAAAGCTGCGCACATGGCTCGTAGCTACCCTGTTGGGCATGGATTTGAAGCCCTGGCTTTGCGCCTCCCATATGTACGTCAGTGGAACACTCCCCTCCACTGCCTCCCCGCCCAAGACAAGTTCTGGCCTAGTCCGTCCGGGGTGAGGCCTGAAATTTGCTCCCAAGCTGCTGTCATAGCTATCCAAAGACCAAATGTTCTAGAAAAGACAAGGTCTGGCGCACTCTTCCCCTCTGACTGAGCTGACTCTCCCTCTAGTCGCTGAGGGGCAGCCGACTGGCAGGGCTTGCTCCTGGGAGTTTTGTCTTAGCCCATTTTCTTTCATGAAGACGGCCAGAAGAAAGGGTTCCACCCGAAGACGTGCCTGAGAGGAGGCGTTTCCTTTACTAGACAAAATAAGCCCTGCTCCCCAATGGTCCACAGTCTGTGCCTGCCCCCAGTGGTGTGCTTCCTGAGGTAGGAAGACTCAGTAAGGCAGAGAGAGACCAGCAGACATTGGTAGTAGGTTGGACTGTGTCAGATGGAAGGACTGGACTGTTTCAGGAATCCTGGCCAGACGCTGTTCCTGGGACCTGCACATAGCTTTAGTATTCACAAACTGTCAGTCGGGGTTGTGATGAGGTTAGGGTTGTCTTTTACACACATTGTTTTGTAATGAAGAAAAGCTGTATATTTAAAGTTCATTTTATAGGGCTGTAAACCATTTGTAAATGTCGGAATGTCTACTGCATCAAAGTAGCCGCGGAAGAACCGTTCTACCATAGACCACGGTTGGGGTTTGCATGGGAAGAGCCACGTGCGTGACTCATTTCTTCTCCCCTCAGAGCCTTCTAGTCGTTGTGGTTGTGAAGTCACACAGCCCTCTCTCGGGCCTGTGGTCCTAACAGAGATTGTCAGATGACATGAGGGGGTCACATGTGGCTTACGGCCACTCTCGGGATCGTAGGCCTGGTTGGGGACTGAGGCTGGCTCAGTTAGGCCCCAGGCTCTTGAGGATTCTTAATGCCCAACAGGACACGGAGAAGTGCCTTGGGAAAGGACCGTGCAAATGATGGCATCCTCTTACTGCCGTTACATTTAACACCCTGCACAGGATTTTATTTGAGTAATTAGCTAAATATTTATTGAGTTCTTTATCCACGGCATTGATCTTTCGTTGTGAGCAGGATCTATACAGAAGTGTATACTATGATTTCTCCCATGAAGAGGTTTACATTGGTATGTTAGAGATGCAGACAGAAACATACAGAAATTAGTAACTGTAAACTTTCCAGGTTTAAAAAGTAAAATTAAGACAAAACACAGACAAAGCCGTTTACTAGTTACTAGTAAGTGCCAGAGGAACTGAGGAGCAAGCTCACTGTGGGTCCCAGAAGGTGGTTGAGAAAAGGTTACGGCTGGAGTGGGGCCAGAAGTGATAAGTGGCCTCCCAGAACCGTTAGGGTTTGCTTGGCCACAGGGAAGGAGAGCTCGGCCTTCAGCGGTGAGGTGAACCTAGTCAGGATCTGGGTGGGCAGTGGGAAGAGGTTTTTAAAGGACTGCGGAGGGGCACTGAGAGACCTGCTTCTCCACCCAACGTCACTGAAGAGTCACTGAAGAGCTGCCGCTGCTGGGGACCAGGCGGTGCTGTCTTTAGGGCCGTTTCCTGTGTGATGGAGACAGCAGGGCAGTTGCTTCTCGATTGCATCAATGCGAATCAGCCTCCGTACCTGTCTCCTACAAGTGTTGGTGTCTGGGTGTAGTCATGTGACGATCTAAAACCAACAGGTGGTGAATGTGGGCAGGAGGAAGCTGGAGTCTGAAGGACCAGACTGGGCGTAGCTAGCAGGGCTTCCTAGCTGCATTAATAACTAGCTCTACCACAGTAGTGCTAGCGTGCAGAGAGCGTCCAGGGCTACTAACCATAGTGCCTCTGGTCTTCACTGTTCTAGATAAGTATTTCTAATGGGAATTTGTTATTAGTTTCACAGAAGCCATACTTTGAGTTGCCAGTTTAGCAAGCAGTGTTTCCCAAGGGAAAATGCAGATCCTTTTTGTTGTAATCAGTGAGATTGGATGTCACACGGTCACTTGAAAATCCCCCTTTAACAGTTTAACAAATTGGTCTGTTCGGTTTGTTCTAAATAATCTTCACTATATCTTAGAAATGAACGATAAGAATTTATTATGTTTTAAATTTTTTCTGCTGTTCTGATGGAACAGGAAGTGATGAGGTCAAGCAGTCACTAGGAGCTTATAAATACCACACAGAGAAGATATGCTAAACCACAGTTAGAATGGGAGTTGGAAATGACACCTAGAGACTGAAGTGGGTGTGGTAATCCCAGTGCTTGGAGGTGGAGGTCGGAGGAGCAGGAGTTCAAGGCCATCTTCAGTTATAGGCAAGTTCCACGCCAGCCTGGACTACATGATACTCTATTGCTATTTCCTGGCAGCGTGATTTGAAAGTTTTCACCCTGCTAGGTGGGTAGTTCATTGTCCTCAGAGGTGTTCATTGCTTAGAAAGTAGAAAGCTACATAATGGAAGTCAATATTAAAGCAGTGCTTCCCTCCTTTGACTTATAGAGCAGAGGTTACCAGACTTTTTCTGTAAAGAGCTAAGTAGTAAATAATTTAGTCCTGAGATGCTGTGACCTCTGATGCACTGTGTATGGTACATAAATAAAGGGGGATGGCTGCATGCCAAGAAAAGCTCAAATGAGGTGGCAGGCATCTGGATCCCAGACCTTAGTTTGCCAAGCCCTTTAGAAAAAAAAGAATTAGGCGGGCGATGGTGGTGTATGCCTTTAATCCCAGCACTCCAGGAGGCAGTGGCAGGCAGAACTCTGTGAGTTCGAGGCCAGCCTGGTCTACAGAGTGAGTTCCAGGACAGCCAGGGCTACACAGAGAAACCCTGTCTCCAAAAACATCATTATTATCATCAACAACGATGACAACAAAACCAAAACAACAACAAAAAAGAATTAGATTTTTTATAATTTTATTTCTGAAAATTTTGTGTGTTTGTCTGTGTGGTGTGTGATGTATGTGTTTGGGTACCCTTGGAGGCCAGAGGGCATTGTATCCTCTGGGAACTGGAGTTACAGGGGGCTATGACTCACCTGACATGGGCCCTGGGAACCAAACTTGGGTCCTCTGGAAGAGGAGCAAGAGCTCTTAACTGCTGAGTTACCTCTCCAACCTCTTAAAAATTTTATGCCTACACTTTTGAAAAAAGCGACAAAATACAATACAATATTGCTAATTATCTTAAAATGTTTTAGCTTTCCTTTTAAATTAGATATATTTTAGAGAGACATAAGTATCTGTGTATTTGTACACATGTGTGAGCAGGTGCAGATGTGGAGGCCAGAAGAGGACATCACGTGTCCTGTGGCACTCTCCGTATGCCTTTGAGACAGACAGTCTCCCGCTTGCATTTCTTTAGCTGACCAGAGACCAGCAAGCCCCAGCCATCCTCCTGTTTCTGCCCTCCCTCAGAATTGAGGTTACAGTGAGTGGGGGTGCCTGGCTTGTTAGGTGCATGTTGGGATCCGCATGCTGGTCCTTGCGATTGTACAGCATCCTTCCAGTCCTAGAATTTTGTTTTTGAGACATGGTCTTACCCTATAGCTCACTTAGGCTGCCCTGGAACTCACTGTTGTACAGGAGGCTGGCCTCAACTCAAGGTACTCTTCCTGCCTCAGCCTCCTGTGTGGTGGGAATACTGGTGTGAGCCACCACCCCTGGCAAATAGTAAATTCTTTGCAAACAACAGCCGTGTCTTGTACTCCTTCCCTCTCTCATATCCTTTAGCACAGTGCCATAGACGGGCAAACCCACCTTAAAGAGTAAACACACCTTAAAGAACAGTCTCTGTGAGTCCGTTTTCATTGAGATCGCCGCTCCCCTCTGCAGAACACTGTCCAAGGAGCTTTCGTGTAGTTTCCTCTCCGGTTTCACCATGTCCTAGGAAAGAAGGGAGTGGGGCAGATGTGTTCGCTCGTAGTGCGGCTGTGTGACTGGAGCGTGGCCGTCTAGTGAGGCCCCGTTGATATTGCCTAGTAAGTGGTGGAACCTGGGTTTCCCTGTGCTTCCTGTTGTAGCTGTGAGAGCTGTGCCTCTTCACTTCCCTTTGGGAAAGATGCTTGTCTTTTCTTTCTAAACTTCCTGTTTTGTTTTAAATCCCCCAAGAAGACTTAGCGTTCAATATTCCCATTTTCTGGGCACAGAACAGAGTCACCTCTGTTCTTTCTCAGGAGACAGATCTGAGCTGGGCAGGGTTAGAATTTTAATTAATCCATTCATTAAACTTGAGGCAGGGTCTTCCTGCAAACTAGTCTAGCCTCAAGCTTGCTCTGCAGCTCAGGTTGTGGGATCTGTGAGCCAGCATACCTGGTGAAATAGATTTTTTTTTTAAGCTCATAGATAAAATGATCCCATTTCAGTTTCTCAGAGGAAACAGTTGTTCGGTGTCTGTGTTGAGCTCCGGTCACACTGGGTTCGTGTTTACACCCACTGTGCTGTGTCCTTTGCCGAGAACACTTCCTCTTACTGTGGAGAGGGTTTGACCCTCTAGAGCCGGGCTGTGGTGGTCACACAACTGTAGGCACAACTGGAAACTTACCTGCTGCTTTACTTTATTTGATAAATAACATGACAGGGCCAGGGATGGCCCAGCAAGTCATGGCAGGTGGGCTTGCTGACAAGCTCGACACATGCACGCACACACACACACACACACACACACACACACACACACACGGATACATAGTAAATAACTGTGATACAATTACAAATACATTTTAAAAAGTAACTGGGGTGAAAAAGCTCAAGTAGTACCTCATTACCCAAGGAGAAGGTCCATCTTAGCAGCCCACCTTTCCCTCACAGCTCTGTAAAACAGTAGCTGGCATGATAACAGTGGAGTCAACTGCCGGGCTCCTCATCTCAGAAGGCCGTCTTGCTGTTCTGTGACTTGGTGTTCTTACCTGTAAAGTGGAGATGAGGACACCACCGGGTGATGTCACACTTGGGATGTAGTGCAAGTGGATGTGTGTGTGTGTGTGTGTGTGTGTGTGTGTGTGTGTGTGAGTGTGCGCGCGCACAAAGGCCAGAGAACAAGCTCAGCGTTACTCCTCAGGTGGTGTGGAGACAGGGTCTCTCACTGGCCCACACTTACCAGCAGGCGAGGCTAACTGGTCACCAAGCCCCGGAGATGGACCGGTCTTCAACTCCCCAGTTCACCACGCCCGCCTTTTTTAAACAAAAACAAAAACATGGGTTCATGAGGTTGAATTCATGTCCTTGTGTTTGCAAGACGAGCACTTTACTGACTGTGTGTGTGTGTAGACGGGGTTTGGAGGTACCGTGACTTTAAGAACTGAGCCTGCCTCGGCTGATGGCTGACAGCAGCCTGCTATTCTGGAGGCATTCCTGTGGTGATGGCAGCTGTGTGTCTGATACTGAGCACCAGGTCCCTGGAGTCTGTTGGCACCCTCCACTCTGTTCACTTCTTACCCTGTCATTCATTCCCTTGTGTCTTACAAATCAACAGTGTTCCAGAATTTCAAGGAAACGGCATTTTCTCTCTTTATTTTCCAATTTGATTTTTATTTTATGCGTATGAGTGTTTGCATGCATGTATGTGTCTGTGGCATGCAGACTCGTGTATAGTAGCCTTGGAGGCCCGAAGAGGACATTGGATGCCCTGGGACTGGGATCCACAAAGTGGGTGCTGGATATTGAGCTCAAGTCCTCTGGAAGAGCAGTCCGTGCTCTTAACTGCTGAGCCATCTCTCCAGCCCCACATTTTCTTCTGTTGTATCATTTTAAATTTAGGACCATGACTTAAAAAGACTATAAGTCTATATAAAGGCAGGAGACCTGGGTTTTATATTTATTTTACTTATTTATCTTTTTAATGAGCCCCGAGACTCACACTCAGCAAGCACCCTGCCACAGAGCTACAGCCCCAGCCCAGGGGACACAGATGTGCTAGTGACTAGGTTTCTGTCATTAGAGAACCTGTCTTCTGTGTTCCGTTTGGCAAGTTATTATATATATTTCCTTTTGGGGGAAAATAGTGTTTGTTGTCACACAAACACACACACTCACATTCACACACACTCATGCACACACAATGTATATATAATATGAGAGGATATTAGTTATTCGGTGGGAAATTTTCATTTTGAAGTAATTGTGATTGCCTTGCTGTAAGTGGTTGTTTTATATTAAAACTTTCTGTTTCCAGCTTCGAGCTCAGAATCAGGTCCTGAAGAAAGGCGTTGTGGATGAGCAGGCCAGCTCTGCTGTTCTAAAGGTATGCAGTGGGAACCCAGAGTAGCAAAGGTTGTTCCGTGTTTGGGAAAGCAGATGGTGTGGGGGATAAAGTCCCAACTCTGACACTGATTTACTAGGGGTAGAGATGGTAAGAGTGTTTGCCGCATCTAACTTCCCTCCTTAGGTCTGCATATTATATGTCTCCTCAGCTGAAAATGTAGAGCAATAGTGACTTTATCTAACGCATTTCTCCTGTAGTCCAGGGCCTTTGCAGAGTCAGATCCATCTGGATGAATGCAGCCTTGTCTCTGCCATCTCCAGGCAGCACTGTGAGGGGACTGGGCATGCTTGTATTTACATCTCCGGTGCTCAGCAGATGGACCCTAAGAAATGAGCGTGACTGCATGGATCACGTGGTCCATTTATTCTTGCCGTTAGTTTGCCACTGGGTAGTGATAACCTGTGTCCGTGTGCACACTGCTTGAGCAGTCCGCTAGTCCACCAGCACCTCTGTTAACTGAAGCATAACGGGCTGAGAAAGGATTTGTCTCCCCCATTCTACCTGGCCTATAATAGATGGTGGCTTGCGATGTTTTTGATTGGAGAGATTAATTGTAGGTTATGGATTACTTTCCTGAAACCCTTGAGGAATTGATCACTGACTCTCCTAATGAAAACCTAGTACTGAGGAAGTGTCTTCCAAATAGCTTGCTCTGTTTGGCAGCTCCTGGTGCTGGTCTTGTGGTGGTGGGAATGTGTGCATGGTCATGGCAGTGGCACTGAAAATATTTAGTTCTCTCTTTGAGCGCTCACCACATGCCAGGCTTTGTACTGAGCTCATACTACACCCATTGTCTTATGTCCAACAACTCTGTAAGGATCGATAGTGATATCACCCTGTTGCAGAGCTGGGCTTTAGGTAGCGGTTGGCACACAACGTTTCCAAAGCTGATGGTTGCTTAGCACATTCGGAGCATCATTCCACTAGTGGTGACTCATTGCACCAGTGTAAAGAAATGGCTTTGCATCCTGTTCATTCTGAGGCCATTGCAATTACAGTGTGATGTTACAGTACATTGTAATTACAGTACAGTGACTGTTACAGTGTCCTCGGATTGATTTAATTGGATTTGCCCCAGAGTCAGTTGGATTGGACTTTCTTTAGTTTAAGGTTTTGTGATGATTTACACTTGAGCTGGACCTATGTGTACCTTTGACCTTCAGGTAAAAGTGAAGGGCATACTGAATAAATGGTAAAGAAGAAACAGTGTTTTTCTCCTGACCGGGCACAGGTTGGGGCTCTCTTACTGCCTTCGTCATGCAGAGCACTCCCCAGCACACACGGCAGCGGGCCATGTAATCTCACTGCTTAGTCTTATAATTCTTTCTCTCAGGGAAATTAGTCAAAGTAGTTTTTTAAATAGACGGAAGACTCTGGCTGCTTATGTTGGTTATCAGTGAGCACAAAGTTGTAAGTCAAGTGTAGGTAAAATAGTGGATTTTTAAAATTTTTAAAACTATGTCTCTAACTTGCTGTTTCTTCTCCCTTTGTAAATAGTAGAGAAAAGTCAGCTGATAGGATGTTATTGAGATCGTAGGTCTTGAGTCTCTTTTCAAGGGCTTGAAAGTGAGCCGCTGTGGACCAGAGTGTGGAAGTCCTCGTGTGCTGTGGTAAGGCTGGCTTCAGAACCTAACAGGTGGCAGGCAGGTGGCAGGCAGGTGGCAGGCAGTGTGCTGGGAAGACCTGGAGCCGGCATGTAGCTCTGCGCTCATGTAGGCGTCCTTGAAGACCAGGTTAGGTTCTGTCCCCAGCATGGCTCAAAGAAAGGGGTGAGGTGGGGACAAGACTTCATTTACATTCCGAGAGGACTTACAGAGAAAGGGACATAAACAGATTCCTGCCCTCCATGAGCACTGAGGGTGTCATCAGTAAGTCTACGGTTCCCTTAACACATCCAGGTTTAGAAACGTGTAGCCCTGGCCTGTCTGCCCGCTCAGTATATTTATTTATAAATATACTGGTTTGGCTGGAAGCTATTTTTGTGCAAAATAGCTAAAACATATCTGAAATAATAAATATATAACATATTCATTCCCTGAAGCAAGCGGATTTGATTTTATGTTGGTGGAACAAAGACTTTAAAAAAAAAGCCGAGCAGAGTGTGTGAGGAACTGTTGCGCTTTGATGTAGGAACAACTGAAAATGAAGGATCAGTCGTTGAGGAAACTACAACAGGAAATGGACAGTTTGACATTTCGAAACCTGCAGCTTGCCAAGAGGGTGGAACTCCTTCAAGAGGAGCTAGCGCTGAGTGAGCCTCGAGGCAAGAAAAATAAGGTAAGTTGAGTAGAGGCCCCTGGGTGGTCTGTGGAGAGGCACAGGCTGGCGTGAACAGCAGAGCCACCCCAGACCCTCAGTGCTCCATCGTTGTGTCTGGTACCTGAGTCCAGAGGGGAGGTGTTTGTCATTAACACATGCACATAGGGCCGTTTTCCCGTTTTCTTTTATTTTGGGGACAAGATCTCTTCTTGCAGCTCAGGCTGGCCTCAAATCCACAATGCTCTCATCTTAGCCTCCTGGTGCTGGGATGACAGGCGTGGCCTCTGTGACCACTTCAGGGGCATTGCCATAGAAAAGTCGGTTTTTAAAAATTCATTAGCGTCCAGTGTGCGTAATTGAGTTAGTAGCTGAGAAAAATCAATGAAATGGCTCATATTGCTCAAAATTGATATCTGTGTTACCATAATTCCTGCTAGCCAAAGGTAAGGCAAATGAACTCAGAGGTAGTAAGTGATGGACTGTAGCTGCCTGAGCTGGTGCAGCTGGAGCCTCTGAGATGAAGTGTTGCCTTTGTGGTTTTCTTGGGAGGCAGATTTCTGTGCTTAAGAACATAAGAAGGCGTGTTGGGCTAGTGGTAGAGGGTTAAGTCTTCCGTGTATATAGACCCCCATTCTGCAGGGGTGTTAACAGGCTGTGGTGAAGGAAAAAGCAGACAGGGACCTCTACAGAGAAGACTCTGTAGAGGGAAGAACACTGGCTATAGTCAAGCTTCGTTTGAATTCTCGGCCTGCCATTTATAACTCTACGACTGTGGCAAAGCTGTTAATCTTTTAGCCTCAATTTATCCATCTGTAATGTGGATATGAGAATTTAAGGCTTATGAGGATTAAAGGTGATCACATGAAGTGCGTAAAGCTGTATCATCATGTGATATATTAATACCTTTCCCAAATACGTTGATCTGTTTAGAAGGATGCTCTGAAGTGTTCAGGTCAAGAGGGACAAAGAGAGCCTACCATGTACATATTAGAGTCACTAGGAAGTGTGCACGCTTTGGGCATTCCAGATGATCCCTGGGAGGAGATAGCTGTCTAGACTTCAACTATGACTATCAGGTGTTTTTGTTGTTCTATTTTTTTGAGTTGGGGGGTCTTACTTTATAGCCCAGGCTGGTCTCGGATGTGTAGCAGTTCTCCTGCCTTGGCTTCCTAAGTGCTGGGATTCCAGGTGTGAGCCACCACGCCTGGCTAATGTGACAGATTAATTATCTAGCAGCGCTGTCTAAGACTTGGGAACTAGTCTTAGTTAAAGGTTCCAAGTCTGGAGCACCGAGGACCACAAGTAAGTCATTCCATAGTGAGCCTTATGTGGTTTTTGTGTTCAAATGTGATGGATACTTCGTGTCTCTGGTTTATGTCTCTGATATAGCTGTGTTTGCAAAGGGTCTTTTCACCACCGATTGGTAGTGTGTCGGCAGGTGAGTCCATCTGAAGTGATGAGTGAGGTACAGAAAAGGCCGAGATCTGTGACTGTTGTCACACAGTGTCGTTGTTAGAGTGCTCCTCCAATAGTCTCAGTTCTGTGTCACACAGAAACAAGCGCTCTTTCTTAGGTCTCTAAATAGGGCTATTCTTCTTAGTGGAATAGTGAACATTAGCAAGAGAGGAATTTTTCATAGGCTCAGGTTTTTTTCTTGTGTGCATAATAGCTTTATTTTTAACGTGGTTAGGATTTTATTAAAATAGAAATTGATGTGGATTCTCACATGAACATGTATTTGTGACTGCTGCTACATGACTTAAGAGAACTTCTTAAAGGAATGTAATAACTCAGACTCTAACATCATCTCTCCCACACCGAAAGCTCAGGTTGAGACGAGGGGTCCTGCTGTTCTGTGTTCCAGCAGCTCCTGAATTCCTGTGCAGGAACTGATGAACCCAGTTACCTTCCTCTCTGGCCCTCTCTCAAGCTGTCTTGACTTTGCAGTCTTTGTGGCTCCAGTGTGGATCCCGTAGGCGAAGTCAAGCGGTGAATTGTGCCGTTTGTGGGGCTGTTTGAAGGGGTGAGCACACAGAAGACAAGCCACTCAGGTCGTAGGTGCTGTGTGCCTCAGCTTGTCGCTCTGAAGGATCCGAGTTGTGTGGACATAACTTGTTCTTGCCCTCAGAAAAGTGGCGAGTCTTCTTCTCAGTTGAGTCAAGAGCAGAAGAGCGTCTTCGATGAAGATCTGCAAAAGAAAATCGAGGAGAATGAGCGGCTACATATACAGGTGACAGAAGATGGGGCTGGGGGCTGGCAGGATGGCTCAGTGGGTAAAGGCACTGGTCCAGCCTGAAGACCTGAGTTCACTCCCTGGGCCCCACACAGTGGAAGGAGAGAGCCAACTCCTACAGGTTGTCCCTCTGACTACCACATGCGTGCTGTCTTGTGCCCCCACCCAATAAATAAATAAATACATGTTTAAAGAAATGGAGCTTGGCACTGGAGGGAGGCTCTGTGGTGAAGAGCGCTTCCTGCTCTTCTAGATGACCTAGGTTCAGTTCCACCACCCATTTTATGACTCAAAAATGCCTCTAACTCCAGAACCAGGGGATCCCTTTTCTGGCCCCTGAGGGCACTGTATGTATGTGGTTGAGGTATATAACATGAAGACAAACAAAACCAAAACCAAAACCAAACTCATACATATAAAATACATAAATATTTAAAAAAACAAATGAATCTTTTTGGGCAGAAGTTTCTATCCCACCAGCAGCTCCCAAATAGACACACAGAGACTTAATATTAATCATAAATGCTCAGCCAACAGCTCAGGGTTGTTAGTAGCTAACTCTTACATTTAAATTAACCCGTATTTCTTACCTATGCTTTGCCACGTGGCTTGGTATCTTCTCTCAGTACGGCATGCCCATCTGCTGCGCCCTGCATCTGCTGGTGACTCCAGACTCCGCCCTTCTTCTACCCAGCATTCTCAGTCTGGCTCTCCCGCCTAACCTCATTCTGTCCAGCTATTGGCCAGTCAGCTTCTTTATTAAACCAATCACATCAACATATATTCACAGCGTGTAAAGGAATATTCCACAGGTCTTATAATCTGAGATGTGGGAAAGTTGATGCAATAGTTACCTTGCTGTCTACATGGATTTTTAATGTTTTCTATGTCCTTTAAGTATGTAATGTGACTATGATTTGTTCGTTTCTTAACTCTCACACATTGCTTGATGTACATTTGTTCAGAGTCTTCAGATTAGAAATATACTAGGCACAAGTCCCTTTACCCAGAGTTGATGAGAGGGGTCATTTTGTGGGAGCTTATCAACAAGAAGGGTTTGTTTCATGATCTATGATGTTTAGGATTTTGTTTGTTGTGATTTGTTTTTTGTATCTTCGAGGCAGCTTTTCTTGTAGCTCAGTGTTAGCCTTGAACGCCCTGTGTTGCTGAGGATGTTTTTGGAATCATAGTCACCCTGCCTCCATTTATGAAGTGCTGGTGTTACTGGTATGCATCACTGTGCCCAGCTTTGAAAGATTTCAGGGGTCACAGATGGCTCAGTGCATAAAGGTGCTTGTTGCCAAGCCTGACAATCCGAGTTCAATCCCTGGGACCGCAAACCGACTCCTGCCTTCTGACCTCTGTACATGCACACACAAATACACACAAGTAATGAGAAAAAGAAAAATCTTGAAAAATTTGATCTCAGTGCACTTTATATCTAAGTATTCATAACTCTTAATTAGTATCAGGTTTATTAAGGAAAAAGTTTTGTATGTTTTAGGAGAAGCACCTCAGTTGAATTGTCTATAGATAGTTGTTCAGAGTAGAGGTTTGTGGGCCCAAGGAGGGAGGTGCCAGGCTGTGGAGCAGGTTTCTCTGTTTCAGTGTCATTTCTGCCATGTTTTAACTGAGACAAAGACTGTGTAACACATTTAACTTTCCACATCTGTAAAAGAAGGATAAGGAAGTACACCCCTGTTCCCTGTGGGAATTAAGTGCTCTGGGGTCTTTAGCTCACCTCCCATCAGCCACACGGCAGTCCCAGGGTGCGTGGTTGCTGCTGGCCTCGCTGCATGCATTGGGATCTCTTCCTTTCAGTTTTTCGAAGCCGATGAGCATCACAAGCATGTGGAAGCAGAGCTGAGGAGTCGGCTGGCTGCTCTGGAAACGGAAGCTGCTCAGCACCAAGCTGTGATTGACGGCCTGACCCGGAAGTACATGGAGACCATTGAGAAACTACAGAATGACAAGGCTAAGCTAGAAGTAAGTCTGCTGCCCAGGGAGGCACGTTGATAACTAGGTCTGACTCCTGTAAGTTCTGGGGTGCTGTGTGGGGACTCAGCCATAGTCTGAGCTGTCAGCTTTTCTTTTCTTTCCCCCCCAAATTCAGGTAAAATCTCAGACTCTAGAAAAGGAGGCCAAGGAATGTCGACTTCGAACAGAAGAATGGTATGTGGAAACGTGAATGCCAAGGGGTCCTGTAGTTGGAAGATTTCCTGTGTCCTGCCTGGCCTGTGATCGGGACAAATCTCTCACCCACAGTCCTGCAGACATTTATAAAATAATCACACAGAGGCTTAATATTAATTATAACTGCTTGGCCATTAGCTCAGGCTCATTACTGACTAGCTCTTATACTTAAATTAACCCATAATTCTTATTTATGTTTAGCCATGTGGCTTGGTACCTTTTCTCAGTTCTGCCTTGACATCTTGCTTCCTCTGTGTCTGGCTGGCAACTCCTGACTCAGCCTTTCCTCTTCCCAGAATTCTCCTTGTCTGCTTATCCCACCTATACTTCCTGGCTACTGACCAATCAGCATTTTATTTATCAGCCAATCAGAGCACCACACATTCACAGCATACAGAACAACATCCCACAGCAGGGTCCTGAGGTCAGAATCAAAGCCCAGACCTCTGTTTTGCTCCTTTTTTTCTGTCCACGCTGAGCTGAGGAGACTGTAGTAGGGCACTGCCAGGGCTCTTTGCCAGTCTCGGGCCACAGCATCTTGACAGAGTGGCCTCTGCTGGGCCTCAGCATAGGTTTGGGAGATCCGGCTCTCATCTCCTTGACTGGGACTTTGTGCTTCTGACTCTCCTGGGTCAGGGACCATCTAATAGTCTCTAACAGGAAACATGACTAAGTGATGCCAACTTTCTTTTGGTACATTTTGAATAAGGTTGAGGTTATAGGTCTAATTGAGAGCATTACAGAGCAATGTGCCAAAGCTATTCATAGTCTTAATGCTTTGTTTTTTAGTATTTACCATAATACTTAGATTTCACTGCTTTGGTAGAAATACATGTGTGCCTTAGATGGTATCTGTGCTAATAATTTAGACAAAACAGAAATTACCAGCTTTTGAACTCAAGTAAGAAATAACCTGATATAATACTTAAAAAAACTGTACAGTGATAATTGAATAAACATTTAGAGATTGTAATCAGGAAATTTATGATTATCTTGGGGAAGTAAACGCAGGTTGTGTGAGAAACTGGGACTATGGCAGATTCCCCGGGAGTCCCCGGGGCTTTGGGAATGGGGCTGGTTCCTCTCTTAACGTTGTCTTTGAACAACTCTCAGAGGGATGTTCCAGATGTCGGCACAGTGCTCGGAAAGTCTGCTGCCAGCTGTTGGGGTAACAAGCAAGTGACAATTCACTGATTGGTAATAATGTGGTTTTGTGGGTTCTGTTTTCTTTCAGTCAATTACAGTTAAAGAATCTTCACGAAGATTTGTCAGGTAGATTAGAAGAATCCTTATCAATCATCAATGAAAAAGTACCTTTTAATGATACAAGTAGGTATCACATAAACGTAAGTTTTCTGTTATTTGCATCTTTGAATCTCTCTGTGGTAGCTGGTTAAGTAAGATAATTTCAGATCTCAGCAAAAAAGCCGAATTGGCTTGGTGGAGGGCTCTGTCTGGCTCTCTTGATCAGCTGTGGGTGTCTTGTTTCCTAGGGACATTTTAAATGATCTAAGTGCTCCAAAGCCAGTCTTCTCAGAAGACGGCCCGTGCATTCTTTTAACTGCGCTTCTCATCTCCCAGGACAAAACCCACCTTTCTGTGAAGTGGCAGGATGTTTGTATGAGAAGCTGTTCAGTGGATCTGGGGGTGCGTGTGTCCACAGTGGGATGTGTCTTTTCGGCCTGTTAGCTTCTGCACCTTGGGGAATCCCCAGTGACAGAAAGGCTAGTTTTGTTTCCTCCTGGGGATGGCCTGGTAGCCCACACATCCAAGAGTAACAAAAAGAACTGAAACAATACCCTAGAACAGCACTCACATGTGCAACAGATGTTTAACCTGTAGGTAGGAATTAATTGAAAGCAAAGAACATAACGTATTTGGGAGGCCAGCGAAATGGCTAAGTGGGTGGGTAAAGGCGCTTGCTGCCAAGCCTGACAAACTGAGTTTTGTCCCCAGAACTCCCAGAAGTTGTCTTTTGACTTCGATCTGCTGTGACGTTCAGGTGCCTGCTCCCACCTGCTCAAGCAAATAAATTAGTTTTTAAAAATGAAAAAAAAAATTTTTTTTAAATGTTTGGAATTTGAAGTCTACAACCAAGTTAATACACACTTCCTTCTACAGCTGCATTTGAAATTTACTTTTTAGTTCCCTTAAACTTTTCTTAGAAAAGCTGGGGGTACTTTGATCACATCTAAAGTCAGCGTCGGTGGGGCTCAGCTGTTGAGAGCCCCGTTTGCTTTTCCAGAGGACCTGGTCTCTATTTCTGGCACGCACATGGTAGCTCATAACTGTCTGTAATTCCAGTTCCAGGGGGTCTGATGCTGTGGGCATCCATGGGGTGCACAAACATGCACTGTAATTGTTTTTGTAACTAGAGTTGTTTATACAGGCAAGACACACAAAGACATCAAAGAGTTAAAATCAGCACAGGCCATGTCTGTGTCAACAGCCTGAATCCCGCCTTGAAAGCAAGGCCTGTTTCCAGCTTCCACACTCTGCATGGCGTCCCTGCACCCTGGCTGTGCCTGTGGAACCCTGGTGGTTACTTGTTACTCTTTGTAGCCGTTAGTGATGAGTAGCTTTTGGATCTTATGCACTTATATTTCCTTTTCCAATACTACTTGTCACCAGTTTTAGATACTTATCACATCGTATCTGTGGGCCCACCTGCACATGTGTGGTACACACAGTATCACACACACGCACACTCACATGCACACAAAGACTTTTTTAAAGAACACTTTGACTTTGGCCCTGGTCCTAGCATCCAGCAGGGGAGGAGATGAGGAATGGAGAAGTTTGGGATGCCTGTCCTGAAAAGCAGGAGAGGACACAGCAGTGAAGCCCTAGATTGGTTTCCTAGTGGAGCTGAAGTCTCCGCTGAAGCCTTGTGGAATATATCTCGGCAGACCTGGCTCTGGTTTGGTTAGCAGAGCATTGTTGAGGTGATAGACCAGCTTTGGGGGACAAGAAGCAAGGCCCCAAGAGGGCTGATAGAAAGAAAGCAGAGGTGCTGAGGGACAGGGCAAGCTGGGACCACAGTCAGTGACGACAGTGGAGTCTTAGCCGCGGTGAGAAGACACAGGGACTTCCCCAGTGGCTGTGAGTGACTGGGTGGTGACGGGAGACGAAGGCCTAAAATGACAGCTACAAGCACTGTGGTGACAGTGTAGACCAGGGTGACAGCCTGGGCATGAGGACTGAGGAAGACCGTGGGAGCAGCGGCCCCAGACAGTGAAATGTGCTCCCTGTTAGGGAACTGGTGTTTTGGAGGGTTATTATAGTCTGGGCAGGTTATTGTAGACTGACTGATGACAGCGAGAACATCAAGAGCCTTTGGAAGGAATCTTGAGAGGCCGCAAAGAGGTGTTTGAAAGGATTTCTTTGACGTGGAAATCCAGGAGTAGTTTGTTTCTTGTAGTCCCGAAGCTAAACAAAGAAACAGTTATTATTGCTCTAGAAACCGCAGACTCCCTGTGTATCCACCCCCCCCCCCCACCCCCCGTGCTTGAATTCTCCTAGGAAGCTGTTTTGCAGTGCTCCTCTGAAGATTGAGGTGAGCTCTAATGGCTTCCCTTTTGTTTTGTAGAGTATAATCTGTACAACTCTCTCAACGTTCCACCGCACAACAGGAGACATCAGGTAAAGGATGGAGCGAGTGTGTGTTCCCAGTTTCAGCCACATGTGCACTGTCCTACCAAGTGAAGCTAGCTGTCTGGGTCTCTGTGATGGGCCAGGCCACCGCGTTATGCCATCCTTTTCTTCAGATGTAGGAGTTGCTTTTATTGAATTCATGCTCTGCTGATTTTTTACATTTTTGTGGATTTTTTACATTTACTTATTTATTGGAGGGGCCTGAGGACAGCCAGTGGGAGTCCATCTGCTCCTCCCACTACATGGGTCCTGTGTACTGGACTTCGATCATCAGGCTTGGTGGTGTTGGTGGCAAGCACTTTTACCCAGTACTGATTATTTTATTTAGACAGGGTCTCATTGTGTAGCTCTGGTGGTCTTAGAACTTAATCTGTAGACCAGGCTGGCCTCAACTCACAGAGATCCCCCTGCCTCTGCCTCCCAAGTGCTAGGATTAAAGGCGTGTGCCCCCATACCTGGCAGTACCACTGATTTTTGATGTTTTCCTCATTTTTTCACATTAGAACTGAATTATGGGATGGCTTACTGTTTGAAGCAGGCTTTTATTTTAGGGTGGGGGCTTTGCACTCAGAGAGCTGAGGCATATTTGCCAAAGCCAGTGGCTTCCTGACTTACTTAGAGGGGAGGACACCGATGTTCAAGTGGCAGCGAATGAAGGGAGACTGAGGCGTGATCTCACTGGGTTCAAGTGCTTTAAAACAATTGCTGCATAGTTGACTATGTGCACTTTGCATTTTAAAGCTGAAGATGCGGGATATAGCTGGGCAGGCCCTGGCTTTTGTGCAGGATCTCGTTCCGGCTCTTCTGAACTTTCACACCTATACAGAGCAGAGGATTCAAATTTTCCCTGTTGATTCGGCCATAGATGCCATATCGCCACTGAATCAGAAGGTAAGTAGTCACGATGCCTTTTGTTGCCCTGGACAGAGTGGGAGAACAAATTGGGAATTCCGTTCAGACCGCTTCCTGTATTAGCCAAGTATGGTGGGAGACACAGAAGAAATCACAAGTCATGGTCTTCACCAGAACAGATTATGGTTAATACAGGGTGTTAAGAATTATCAGAAGACCACTGAGTGAGCACTTGAGGAAGTGATTGAATGAGTGTGTGAATGAGTGAGTGAGCAAGTGAGCCGGCCATCTAGCTACTGGTGTGGCCAGAAGTGTGGAGTTTTGGGGGATGGGCAATGCTCCTTGAAGAATCTGCAGAGATTGTCTGGGTTTTGGAGCCTTGAAGACTGAGCAAGAGTGAATGTAGGGGGCTGGAGAGATGGCTCAGCAGTTAAGAGCACTGGCTGTTTTTCCAGAGGTCCTGAGTTCAATTCCCAGCGACCACATGGTGGCTCACAACCATCTGTAATGAGATCTGGTGTCCTCTTCTGGCCTGAAGGCAGACATGCAGGCAGAACACTGTGTACACAGTAAATAAATCTTACAAAAAAAACGAAAAGATTTGAATACAGGAAGAGGGATGGCGATTGGCTCCCCGCCGCCCCCCCCCCCCCCTTGGTATTTTTGAACTGTCAGAAGGAACTATGTGAATAGAAATGTGAAGCAGGGCCGGGCGGTGGTGGCACACGCCTTTAATCCCAGCACTCGGGAGGCAGAGCCAGGCGGATCTCTGTGAGTTCGAGGCCAGCCTGGGCTACAGAGTGAGTTCCAGGAAAGGCGCAAAGCTACACAGAGAAACCCTGTCTCGAAAAACCAAAAAAAAAAGAAAGAAAGAAAGAAAAAGAAATGTGAAGCAGGAAAGCATGGTGGGTGGGGCTGAACCTGGGGGAATGGTGGAGAGGGTGTGCTGGGTGAACTTCTGGGCTGGAATGTGAAGTCCTTGGAGGGGAGGGATGGGATGAAGATTAGGACAGCGAAGTGGCTGTTTTCGGAGGCCCCTGAGGCCGGCCAAGGCAGAGGCCTTCCCTGTGGCGGCCCTTTGACAGTGCTTGGCAGAGGGGAAGTTTTGTTTTGTTGCCGGAGGGGTAATTCGCTGGCATGTTTCTGTCTTGTCTGTAGTTGCTGTGACCCTGTCATGGGGCCAAACAGCCAACGGTCGGCCTGCCCTTTCCTTCTGCTCGGGCGGGCGTCTGGTGGGAAAGGGCAGAGCGTTGAGTGTGGCAGCTTTTCAGGGTCTGTGGGGCTTGACTGAGGGGAGAAGAGCTTTGCACATTACTTTCCTCACTCCCTGTGCTTTCTTTTGACTGAGAGTTTGCCTCCTTACCCAAGGAACTCTAAAAAGGATTTAAGGACACCTGCAAAATTTATTATTATTATTAGTTTGTTATTTTGAGACAGGGTTTCTCTGTGTAACAGCCCGGGCTGTCCTGAAACTCTGTAGACCAGACTGGCTTCCAACTCACAGAGATCCACCTGCCTCTGAGTGCTGGCATCAAAGGTGTGCCATCACCATCCTGTGTAAAATTTTATTTAACTGTAAAGCTGAAATGCTAATGAGTATATTCATTTTGTATAACTGGACAGTAAGCTACCCGGGACTTAGTAGTTTGAAACAGTAGACACTGGCTATCTCCTGGTTTCTGTGGTTAGGAATTCAGGGACCAGCTGCCTAGGGAGTTGCGGCTCCTGACTTTTCATAGGGTTACACACACGATGTCCCCGGGGCTGAGGGATGGACTTCGGAGGGGCTCAGATTTGTTTATTCACAGGCCTGGTAAGTTAGTGCTGGCTGGTGCCCAGGATCCTGTTTCTCGTGTGCCCTTCTCTTTAGGGTGACGTTCTCATGACATGACACCTAACATCCCTCAGAGAGCTTGGCTCAAAAGACGTGGAAGCCATAGTCTTGGGGACACTTGGCTAGTCCCATTTGTCATGCCTGTTGTGTTATTGGTCACACGGACTAACCTGAAACAATATGAGTGGGTAGCATGCAAAGGCAAGAATACATGGGCGTCACTGAGGTCAGCCTGGAGGCCAGCTCACATACAAGGGAAGCTGAGCGATCTTGTTACAGATGTGTCCTCTGAGAGCTTGATAATGTGACCTGTGATCAGCCATGCTTTTCTACTTAATCTGACTCTTCCTAGCTTTTTTTTGTTTGGTGCCTAGCTTTGTAGTTCTAGTGGTTGGATATGCCCATGTCTACAGGTACCCAAAGTGCCTAGTAGATGGCAAAGACTTGGACTCTGAAGTTGGACTTCTTAGGACACTTTCTAGCTATGTCCCCTTGGGAGACTTGCTTAATCCCTCTGCTTTGAATTGGGAGAGGGGCTTGCCCATGTCACAGATATACACAGATAACGAAAGAAGTACCAGAGTGCCTGGCGTGGAGTGAGCACTTGGTAGAAGTTAGCCATAATCATTTACCAAAGTGCCTGGCATTTAGTGAGCACTCGGTAGAAGTTAGCCATAATCATTTACCAGAGTGCCTGGCATGTAGTGAGCACTCGATAGAAGTTAACCATTACCATTTACCAGAGTGCCTGGTGTGTAGTGAGCACTCGGTAGAAGTTAGCCATTACCATTTACCAGAGTGCCTGGTGTGTAGTGAGCACTCGATAGAAGTTAACCATTACCATTTACTAGAGTGCCTGGCATGTAGTGAGCAGTCGGTAGAAGTTAGCCATTACCATTTACCAGAGTGCCTGGTGTGTAGTGAGCACTCGATAGAAGTTAACCATTACCATTTACTAGAGTGCCTGGCATGTAGTGAGCACTCGGTAGAAGTTAGCCATTACCATTCTTGTGCCTCGGCGGCTTGGTTTTTCATCCATTTCAGTGACTGCACAAATCTACTGAGCCCCATAAAAATAACTTTTGTAATTTTAATTTGTCTAGAACACCTCATTCTTTTGAAGACTTCATGTATTTCTCAGTATTTCGTCTTCAGTGCTTTGGCCTATGAAAGTCCCTCTGATTTTTCTACAAAGTCTCCAGTATTGAAGGTTTGCAAACCTTTTGCTAGAAGATGGCCAAAGGGGTAAACTGTTTCTAGATTCTTAAAGCAGCTGGGAACTCCGACTTCAGAGCTGTGGACAGTGGAGCCCAGCTGCTTGAGCTGTGCAGGACAGTGTTACCGTGCATTGCACAGGGTCACCTGCATCTTGTAGTGGACAGTACGTGTCTATCTGCAGAAGCTCAAACTTGAACCATTAGGAAATACCCAGCTGGTATTGGGACGTTTTATAAATGCGTCTTACCCCTTTGCTTCTAAATTGTCCAGAATATAGAGGGATTTGCCGCCCCCCCCCCCCCCCCGTGTTGGGATTTCTCCCCCCCTACACACACCCCAGCCTCACACAGACCAAGCACACCCTATGGCCCTGGGCTGTAGCCGCAGTCCCTGATTCTGCATGCTATGACATCAGTGATGATAATGAACATTTTAACTCACCTTGCTTACATTCTGGCATTTGTTAACCCTGAACAGTGTATGAGGTAACAAGAAGCTGCCTGGTGGGCTGCTTTGGAAAACTGAGGTGCATAGGGCAAAGCCCGCCCAACCTACTGTTTTTTCCTCACTGGGGTCCCTGCGCTCGCTCTTCAGGGTGCTGTGCTGGCTGTCACTGTCCCCTCAGCTGCCTGCTTGTTCACTGTCACCCCCTCTGCTTCTTTGATTTAAATTGGGATGGGGACGGGAAATTTTATCTGGGGCTTTAGAGGGTTTTTCCAGAAGTGTGTTCAAAAGAATTTCAGTGTGAAGTCAGCGAGCCCCCTCCTGAGTGCTGACGCTTGTTTTCCGTGGAATTAATTCAAACGCTTCTCCTCCTATTCAGTTCTCCCAATACCTTCATGAAAACGCGTCCTACGTCCGCCCCCTTGAGGAAGGAATGCTGCATGTATTCGAGAGTATTACTGAGGATACTGTGACCGTCCTGGTAATTTCCCCCCGTTTTATTGTGGGAAACTCGGCTCTCATTGCCAGGTAGCACTTTTAACTGTGGAATTATGTTTTTATCCAGGAGACAACTGTGAAATTGAAAATGTTTTCAGACCACTTAACTTCCTACGTACGCTTCCTTAGGAAGATCCTTCCCTATCAGTTAAAAAGGTATTCATTCCGTGGAGGCTAGGGAGCTTGGGGGGCTGCGGGTGGGACCTGACCTGTTCTGGAGTTAATCAAATAGTAACAGGGCGTCTTGCATCTGTCTGGACCTTCTGTCATATGGTTGAGTAATGCCAATCAGCTGTGGTTCCAGTAGCCCTTTGTCTGCATGAGGTCATGATCAGTGTTTTCAAGAATTGGGAATGGCACAGTTTTTGGAAGAAACATTTTGGTTTTGGGTTTTTTTTGTTTGTTTTTGTTTTTTTAATTGTTGTTGATGTCTGGATGGGAGTTAGAATATTTAACTTCTTCATTTGAATCTTAATCCTTAGGTATCCTTAGAATGATATCTTTTTATTTTTATTGTTAGAGACATTTAAATTATAAAATAAAATGGTTATCTGCTCTGGATCTCTAGGCTACATCACTCCAAAACCTCTAATATTCCACCTTAAATATTCAGCATTAATATTTTTAATTCTACCTTACATTTCTAGAAAGGCATAAAAGTGTACTGGGAATTTAATCAAATTGCTTGGAAGTTTTAATACTGTTTGTTTGTTTTGAGAGAAGGTCTCACTATGTAGTCTTGGTTGGCCTAGAGCTTGCTAAGTAGACCAGGCTTACCTTGAATTTATAGAGCTCCACCTGCCTCAGCCTCCTGAGAGCTGGGATTAGAGGGGTGCACATCTGGATTTTTATGATTTTATTTTAAAGCATTTGCTAAATCCTTTCTCTGGGTGGCAAATGCCCTTACCTGATGAGCTCTCTTGCTGGCCCACCTTTTTTCAGATAGCCACTGTGAGCAGCAGGCCTGAAGGAGAGCGGGGTTGAGTGGAGCCATCTTAAAGCAGAGGAGACGAGGGAACTGGATAGATGGAACCCTGTTTCTGTGCTAACTTTTCTAGGTTTCTTCTGCTTTGTTTTGGGGGTGGGGACAGAGTTTGGCTCACACAGGCTCACCTGAAGCTCCTCATCCTGCCTCAGCCTTTTGATGGTGGGATTGCAGGCACACACCATGCTTGGCATTTTTCTAGTTTTATATTAACCTTTTTACTTGATTACTACAATTGTTAAACACTATTAAGAGTCCTCTTTTTCAAAACAACTTTATAGTTAAGGTACCCACTTGAAGTTGAAAACAGTAAAATATGCCTTGTTATCACAATATTAAGTATTTATTTTTAAATTAGAGCCTATAGTAGCAGCCATGCCAGTTTTTGTTTAATTAATTCTCTTTAGGAATTCAGTTAAATGGACTGTCTTCTGTAAATAGTTTAAGGATTTCCCCAGCAGAGGTTCTGTGTTTATTACTGAACTACCCAACTCACTCATTTGAGCACTCAGTTCACACAGTCTCCAGCCACTCCATCTGCTGTGTTATCGCTGATCCTGGTTCAGCACAGCACCTGTGCCCTGCTGGGGACCCTCCAGAGCCTGTGCCCTGCTGGGGACCCTCCAGAGCCTGTGCCCTGCTGGGGACCCTCCAGAGCCTGTGCCCTGCTGGGGACCCTCCAGAGCCTGTGCCCTGCAGGGGACCCTCCAGAGCCTGTGCCCTGCTGGGGACCCTCCAGAGCCTGTGCCCTACTGGGGACCCTCCAGAGCCTGTGCCCTGCTGGGGACCCTCCAGAGCCTGTGCCCTACTGGGGACCCTCCAGAGCCTGTGCCCTGCTGGGGACCCTCCAGAGCCAGCCCCCTTCCTTCTTCACAGCTTTTCTTGGAGTTCTGTTCTTTTGTTACCAGTTTTCACCCAAATCCATAGGGAAATGGGACAATTTTGCTTTGTTTCTTGGAACTGTTTGGCTTTAAGTCTTCTGAGAAGTCTCGGTGAGAAACTGAGTGAGACAAGCGTCCCTATTTTAAGAATTTTTAATATGGTCCAGGGAGACTCCTGTGCAGGCCTGTGGAGATTCTCAGGGTGGAAGGCAAGAACCGCTCCTGCAGGTTGTCCTCTGACTTCTGCATCTGCGCTGTGGCACACGGACACACGCGCGCACACACATACAAATAATTTTTTGAAAAAATAACTTTAATACTTCAAAATAGTCTACTTTCATGCCGGAGAGGTGACTCAGTGGTTAAGGGCACGTTCTGTTCTTCCAGAGCACCTGGGTTTGATTTTTAGCATCCCTAAGGCAGCTCCCCGCCATCTGTAACACTAGGTCCAAGGGGTACAGTGCCCTCTTCTGGCCTCCTCAGGAACCAGACACATGAATGGTACACAGACATATATGCAAGCAAAACATTTAGACAAATAAAAAATTATATATATATATATATATATATATATATATATATATATAAAACATTTAGACACAAAAAATGAATCTTTTACTAAAAAAAAAAAAAAAAAAAGGGAAAAGAAAGTCATCCAGGATGCTCACTTTGAACCCCTGCCATTCCTAGTTTAGAAGAAGAATGTGAATCTTCCCTTTGCACACCTGCACTGAGAGCCAGGAACCTGGAGCTGTCCCAGGACATGAAGCGGATGACGGCCATGTTTGAGAAGCTGCAGACATACATCACCCTCCTGGCCCTGCCCAGTAAGTAAGACTGCTGCTCGGGACTCAGTTGGAAGGACTCAAGAGGACAAGGAGCTGGAAAAGGGACATGGTTTAGCTTGGGAGAGTGAACAGGGCATAAGATCTGGAATTCAGTGAGCAAAGCAGGTTGAAGGTTGTGTTTCGAAGTAAAGGTCAAGTCTTCTTCGTCACTAACCATGCATTGAATGTAAACCCCCTTGTCTTTTTTTTAAGTGGAGAAGGGTGAGTCACACTGTTGGTGACACCACTTGACTGTGGAAGCCGCAGGGGGCATCGTGACCCTTTGTTAAAGATACCCATTGTTTCCTTTTCACCTAATTAGAGAAAGACACTGAGGAAATTGAATGGACCTCAGTTTAATGTTTTAAAGACATCCATGGTTTTAGTTAGGCCTGGGGTCACATCTGTGTTCTCAGAACTCAGGAAGATGAGGCAGTTTCCCAAGTTCAAGGCCAGCTTTGGCTGTACAGGGAGGAAGGGAGGGAACTTCTATTCCAGCATATAAATGATAGCATAAAAATGCTTGGTTTTTGTCTTTTTTATTCTCAGTTACCTACTGTACATCTTACCCATTTAAAGTCCAAACCAGTAGCTTTCTGTGCACTCACTGATGTGTGCCTTCAGGGCAGGCCATTTTACACCATTCCCGTCACCTGAAGAAACCCTTTATTCTTTAACTATGGCTTCCCATTCTGCCATTCCTCCTGTCTCTAGCCCTAAGCAGCTACTTTTCCGTTTCCTGTCTCCAGACTTACCAGATTCATAAATGGTACCATTATATGTAGTTTGGTGTGTTTTCTTGCTTTCATGCAACAAAGCTTACAAGATTGATGCAAAATATAGCATGTATCCATACTCCATTCTTTTTATTGCAGAATACTATTCCATTGTTTAGATTTACCAAATAGTATATGTATATCCATCAAAAATTTGGATTGTTTGACTATTAAGAATAAGGATGCTACAGATATTAATGTTTAAGCTTTTATATGGACTTACCTTTTTATTCTTTGGGGCCTGGGGGCACACATCTGTACCTAGGCATATACATGCTGGATCATAAGGTAACGATATTGAACTGTTTGAGGAGTTACCGAGGCTGTTTTTCAAAGCACCATTTTTTGCTTCCCTGCTGCTGTGTGTGAGAGTTAAACTCCCCATGTCCTCACTAACTTCTGTTGTCACAGGACTTGACGTTGGCCTCCTAGTGGCTCTGAAGTGACTCACTGTGTTTGATTGGCCCTTCCCTCTGTCCAGATGTGCCAGATGCCCCTTGGCCTGTTTGTTTATTTCCTTTAGTGAAAAATCTGTTCGGATCTCTTCCTCACTTTCAGTTGGGTTGTTTGTCTTCCTGTTGTTGAGTTATAAATAATAGTTCTCTCTACATTCCACAGTCAGGTCTCTTTTTGGGTATCTAATTGACGGCGTTTTCTTCTACTTCTTTCTCACTTTGCCTACAGCATCCTTTGAAGCACAGAGCTTTCTAACTTTGATGAAACCCAATTATCTGTTGAACTGTTATTTTCTTTCTGTTAGGGGGCATCATGCTTTTCCTTTCATATGTTAAAAACCCCTTATCAATTCCGAAGTAGTGAAGATGTGTTTTCTTCTAAGAGTTTTACAGTTGTATCGTTGCACTCGGGTCTGTGGTCCATTTTGAGTTCATTTGTGTGTGTGGTGGAAGGTGAGGGACTGGCCCATCCTCTCCTGTGGCTGCCCAGCCCCCAGTCCATGTGCTGACAGTTCTTTCTGTTAAGTGGGCTTGCACCCTCCTCGAATGGCAGCTGGCCGTATGTGATGAGTTTACTCCTGGACCCGGAGCAGTTGTCCCCTCTACCGTCTCCTGTGCCAGCCACCCACCATCTTGATGACTGCCGCTTTGTAGAAAGTTGAGATGAGGAAGTGACAATTCTCTCCTTCCTTTTCAAGATTGTTTCAGTTGTTCAGGATCCCTTATATGAATTGTAGCATTGGCTTGTCGGTTTCTACAATGTAAATTTTTTATTCATGGTACTTTGTTACAATAGCCCAGGAAACATACAGAGCATGGCCATCTTAGGTCTTCTGATCCACGAGCATGTTATTTCTTTAAGAATGTAGTTTTCTGAGCTGTGGTTTGAAGGGCCCTCCTTTATACTCGCCTTCCCTACTCAAACCCTGGCTTAAGCTCCTCTCATTGCTGGATAATTGCTCTGGGCTTTTCTGAAGGCCTTGGGGCATGCATCACTCAGAGGCTGATTGCATTAAATACAGCCGCCTTCCGAGTTGTAACATTTAACTAGCTCTAGCATTTGTGAGGTTAGTGTTTGTAATTTGGACCCCAGGAGGCCTGTTCCTTTTCACAGCCTGTAGTTTAGTTTAATGAATTGGCCATTTCTTCTCTCTCTCTCTCTCTCCTTGAGAGCCACAGCTTGAACTTCTCACGTATTGCAAGTGAAATCATTTCCCTTGAGAAAAGGCCCGAACCTAAGGCTGCTCCTCCCTAGAGCTAACTCTCAGAGCCACGGTCCACGTGTTGGGCACAGTAGTGTCACAGCCACATCGGGTCTTTTGGCTCGCCTCTTTCAGTGTGGAACTCACGTTGATGAGCCAAGGCAGTGGTGACAAGGACCACACATTCTCAGCAGTCCTTGTTCAAGGCAGAGTCGCGGTCTCAGAAGTTGGGGCTTAGGTGAGGGAAGGAACCCCTCCCCACTTCTTGGCCATACTTGATCAGAGCTTGGCCTCAGCAGCCATTGGCTGGGAGGAAGAGGAGAAATCCTGCCGTGGCTGGGAGACAGGAGAGGGACGGCTGTGTGCTGGGCTGTGTCTGTTGGGAGTGGGGTTTCTGCTGCACTGAGCTAGTGAGGGGATGACTCGGCTCACTCGTCACAGACTTGTGCTGTTTCTTCTGAGTTGTTACTGATTTTTCTCTCAGTGTGTGTGTGAGTTCAGTGTAGGTTATGTGTGTGTGTGCGCGCGCATGCACAGGATATGTGTCGTTATGCGTTTGTGTATGAGGGGGTAGGGTGTAGGCATACTTCTGCCACACTGTGGAGGTCTGAAAACAACTCATGGGAATCAGTTTTCTCCACTCTCTAGGATTCTGGGATCAAGCTCAGGTCCCCAGGCTCGATGGCAATGCCTTCACCCGCTGAGCCGTTTTACTGGCCTTCCTTTGGCTTCTTAATCATTAAAAATGTGTGCCGAGAGATGCATATCAGTTAGATGTGCCTGTATTCCCTACCACCATTCGTGAATGTATATGCAAAGGCTTGGAAAACCATTCTTTCTGACATGTTATAAGCAGACTTCATTCTCTGTGGTCCCCAGAACATGGAAGAAGGTGGGCAGTCAGCTTTGGGGGAAATGCTCATATGTCTTGTCTGGCTTTTCCAGGTACAGACCCAGATGGGCTCCTTCGGGCAAACTACACTTCCGTCCTAACAAACCTTGGCGCTGCTCTTCATGGGTTTCATGACGTCATGAAAGGTGAGCCTTGAACCAGAACCTGAGTCCGAGGAAACCTTCACTTTTCAGATCTGCCTGCCAAGGGTTACAGATCAGAAAAGGCTTAGCAGCACTTGGTGTACGTGGACGTGCACAGCGCGGCCTTCTGCTCTTCCGTTCGCTTCTCTTCTGAAAGTGAACGTGGTGCTTTTCTTACACGTCTTGAGCGTCTCTGAGTTGAAATCAATCTGTAGCTCTGTGTTGCTTCTAGAAGCCCCGCCCCCTCCCGCTTTCCCTTCTGAAATGTGGGAAGGGGGGAAGGTGCAGGAACTGTTGGAAGGGCATCAGCCCCGGTGCCTGGACGGCTCACTCACTGTTGAAGTTAGTGACTAATTTGACAGGAAACAGTTTCTTCGTGTAGAAGTGTTCTGTATAATGTGTAGGGGTATAATTAATGCCCCCTAAAGATTGACATGTCATAATATCTTTATTTATATTGCTATTCTGATTCAGCAGTTACATCCTAAGGACCCGAAAAGATTTAGAAACATTAGCATGCTTTGTTTGTACATTTCCTGAGGTCAGGATGCTGCTGAGGGCCCAGGACAAAGCGTGTCGTTTTTCTGGTTTGGCGAGAGATTGTGGGCGTCGGGACCTCCTCGGCCCTCTGTGCTGCCACTTGTTTGTCTTCCTTTCCCTTAGTTCTCGATTTTAGTTTAGTGTGCCAAATAACGAGTTTCAGTATGACATTTTCAAACTTCTTTCTGCTCTTGAAAATGAACATAAAACAGAAAATGGGAAATGTGAAGGATGCTGGGAAGTGATTATTATAGGGCCTCGTTGCTAGGGTTACAGTTTCAACCTGCCTCCTTACCTAGCTTGGAAGATTGTGGTGAAGTGAGAATGCAGAGTACGTATTAACAGGCATTAGCAGAAGCATCTTTTTGTTGTTGTTTAGGTGTTTTTATTTTTTATTTTGGTCAGAATCTCACCCCGTGGCCTAGGTTGGCTTCAAATTTGTGATCTTGCCTCAGCCTCCTGAGTATGGAATTACAGGCCTGCACCACAAGGCCTGGTGGAACCTTGGGTTTTTTGTTTGTTTGTTTGTTTTTGAGACAGGATTTCTCTGTAGCTTTGGTGCCTGTCCTGGAACTCTGAAGACCAGGCTGGCCTTGAACTCACAGAGATCTGCCTGCCTCTGCCTCCCGAGTGCTGGGATTAAAGGCGTGCGCCACCGCTGCCCAGGGGAACCTTGGTTTTTAAGACAACTTTTGTTGCAACTTTATACCCTCCTGCTTTTCCAGGAATAATAATTGCTTGGTCTAATTTGGACGCAGGGAGGAAAGTTTAGGTAGTTGGGTTGGTATATTGTTAGTATAAAAAAAAAGCATGGGAGTTGTCTTAGTTAGGGTTACTATTGCTGTGAAGAGACATCATGACCACGGCACTTTTATAAAGAAAACATTTAATTGGGACTCACAGTTCAGAGGTTCAGTCCATTATCATCATGGTAGGACATGGCAGCGTACAGGCAAACATGGTGTTGGAGCAGGAGCTGCGAATCTTACGTCTCTATCTGCAGGCAGTAGGAAGTGAACTGAGACACTGGGTGTGGCTTGAGCACAGGAGACCTCAAAGCCCACCCCCACAGCGACACACTTCCTCCAACAAGGCCACACCTCCTAATACTGCCACTCCCTCTGGTGGTCGTTTTCTTTCAAACCACCACAAGAGTTATCAAAATGTGTTTTTTTGTGTGTAGAATTAAAATGTAAATGAGGGCCAGCAAGGTGGCTCAGTGGGTAAAAATGTTCATCACCAGAACTGAGTTTGATTCCTAGGACCCACATGGTAATAGGAGAGCACTGTCTACTGCTTCAGATAGTCACTTGATCTCCACATACATGCTATGGATGTACACGCACGCGCACGCGCACACGCACACAGAGTTAGGTAAAATGCAAGTGAATCTATCTTTTGATAGTGTTGTGGGGGGGGGATTATTTGCTTTTCGTTTGGGAGCTCTGATGCAAGTAGCCTCATAGGAGACCGAGGAATATACAAGGAAGAAGGCCTATGGTTTAGGTCATGTCATTCCTGTGGGCTTTTTTGGAGTTAAAATTGGATGTCAGGATAGACCCTGAATAAGGAAAGCCTTTGGATCCAGTGAGGAGGAGACAGCAGCCGGGTAGAATGTCGCCCACCACGATGACCTAGTTCTCAGGGTTGCACCTGTGTCACAGGCACCGGAAGTACCTGCCAACCACGACGGCCTGCCAGGGGGCTGTGTATCCATGGTTTCAGCCAACTGTTGAGTCAGATTTTCAGTCGATGAAGCAAGAAAATGTCTGCTTTAGGGGCTGGCAAGTTTTATACCACATGTTGACTGAATTTTTACATACTTGGATATCATACGAATATGGAGAGGAGAATCATTTATTTTCAAACATTAAATATAATAGTAATGTGCCAATCTGTTGGTACCTTCATAGTGACGACTGAAAGGTAATACTAAGAGCTCAGAGGTAGAGCTTGCTGGGCTGGTTTTGATCCTTAGTACTGAAACAAAAACATTTACATAAGATGGAAAGTTGGCTGAGGGATACAGAAAGTCTCTGTCACTTTTCTCTGAATAGAGGACTGTGCTAAAAGCTGCGTACAGGGGCTGGAGAGGTTTTTTCAGTGGTTAAGAGCACTTGCTGCTCAATCATGAGGACCAGTGGAATCCCAGCACCCACATCAGGTGGCCCACAAATGCTTGTGATTCCAGCTTCCTGGACTCCAATACCCTCTTCTGCCTCCTTGTGCACCTGTACACACATGTGTGCATGTACTCATACAGACACGTGTGCACATGCACACACACACACACACACACACACACACACACACACACCACTCCCTATTCACTTTGTGGCCACCTGATACAGCACAGTCTTGATACTTGGGATCATTGCTTTCAAATGCACTTAGTAAACCTGGAAGTCTAGCTGTGAGAATGGAGCAGGCTGGCTAGCGGCTTGCGACTGGTATGTAAATAGTAATGTTTGCATCTCATTGGTTTTCTTATAGACATTTCCAAACATTACAGTCAGAAGGCCTCCATAGAGCATGAGCTTCCAACAGCAACCCAGAAGCTGGTAACCACTAATGACTGCGTCCTGTCGTCAGCAATGGCTCTAACGAACGGAGCAGGGAAGGTCAGTGTGCTCGGCTTAGCCCAACCTCAGTTCAGCCCTGGAATGTGCTCCTTTGAAAAAGTGACCAGAAAATGGATCTGTAAAAGGATTGTGGAGTATAAGGTCTGTCCGTGTGTGTGGCAGGGACCGGGAGGAGGCTAGAGTTGAACCAGGGTCCTGGGCATGGTAGGCAACCACTCTGCCACTGTGCTACATCCCCAAACCTTAAGGTCTTTCATTTTTTCTTTTTTAAAAGTGTTTTACTTTTTTTCACCATTACCCAATATCTTTCCCCAAGTTTTCTTCAGTTGAACCGTCTGTACAATATTTAAAACACTGTTCAGCATTATGGTGAATGAGTGGGTCACTCACTGTCTTTTAAACCCTCCAAAGTTGTTTTCAATTTTTACTTTAGATACAAAGCAGTGGTTTCATTGTGATATTTCTTTTTTTTTTTTTTTTTTTTTTTTTTTTGGTTTTTCGAGACAGGGTTTCTCTGTGCAGCTTTGCGCCTTTCCTGGAACTCACTTGGTAGCCCAGGCTGGCCTCGAACTCACAGAGATCCGCCTGGCTCTGCCTCCCGAGTGCTGGGATTAAAGGCGTGCGCCACCACCGCCCGGAATGATATTTCTTACATATCTGTCATTGTACTTTGATTGTGTTCACCCCCATTCCCCTCTTATCCCCACTGCCTTCCTCTCCCCCTGGTGTCTTCCCTCCCCTAAACAGTTCTCTTCTGGCTTTCATCACACACACACACACACACACACACACACACACACACACACGCACACACGCACACGCGCGCACGCGCACGCGCACACGCACGCACGCACACACACACACACACACACACACGCACACACACACATTTGATTTGGTGGGGAGTGTTCATGCTGTGGCACAGCTGGAAAGGTCAGAGGACAGCTTGTGGGAGTGAGACTTTCCTTCTACCCGTGGACCCTGGAGGTTGAACTCAGGTTGTCAGGCAGCAGACGGCGGCGTTACCCCTGAGCCACGCCCCCAGCCCTGAGCACTGATTCTCTCGAACACCTGTATTAGATAGTTTCCTTATCTGTGACCAGATGGCTTACAGGAAGCAATTAAATGGAGAGGAGGTGTAGTTTTTCATTATTTTATTTTTGAGATTTTTTTTTAAAAAAGATTTGTTTATTATGTACACAGTGTTCTGCCTACATGCATCCCTGTACACCAGAAGAGGGCACCAAATCTCATTACGGATGGTCGTGAGCCACCATGTGGGTGCTGGGAATTGAACTCAGGTCCTCTGGAAGAGCAGCCAATGCTCTTAACCTCTGAGCCATCTCTCCAGGCCTGTTTTTGAGATTATAATGTAATTACATCATTTCTCTCTTCCCTTCCTCCCTCAAACCCTCGTAAACACCACTTTTTGCTCTCTTCCACATTCGTGGCCTCATTTTTCATTAATTATTGTTACATGGGAATATATCCCTAAGTATAACCTGCTCATGAAGCAGAGTAAGGAAGAAAAGACCAGTTATTAGATACTGATTTATTGATCTGTTTAGTGATTTAAAGTACTGCTTGTACTGCCTTTTTTCCAAGCATGATGTCACCTGCTCCCCGGGACAGAGTGACCTGGAGAAATGCCGAACCATGGGTGGTTGTCCCTCACAACCTGCCGACGGCCATGTGTACCTCTATAAAAACTGCCCCACTTGTGTTGACAGCATACAATGAGAGCGCAAACTGGGATTGAAGCCTTCAGTAGCTGGCTTCAGTCCACTGGTGACATCCCATCTCCCCCACTCTCCTCGTGTCAGGGTACTTACTCCAGGAGGGTTCCCACCGCCGCTCTCAGTCTGTGTAATGTTACTCATGTATGTGTTCAGGGCTGACCATTGGTATCGGGTCACCAACTGGTGTGCTCTTCCCTGGGGAGGACCATTTCTCCCCCTCTGAGCATTCCTCACTTGCCTGGAGTTCTGGGTGGGGTTGAGGCCTCACGGCCTTTCCCCTGTCCACTTTGGAATGTCTATTGCTGTATTTGGCTCATGGTGTGAGGAGATACATCTGCCGTGGTGGGTCCGTGGCAGTGAGGCCCGTGGAGCTGGTGACATCACATCTGCAGGTAGGAGGCAGGGGACCTGCAGGGACTAGCAGGCCTGTTACCATGAGGTCCTCCCCAGGGGCTGCTTCCTCCAGCAAGACCCCATACCCTGAAGTTTCCACAGCCTCCAAACACCACCAGCTGTGACTAAATGTTCACTCACGTGGGCCGTATAGTACCTACCCTGAGGTTTACTTGATACTGTAAAAGGCTGGTAAAACGTAAAACCTGTAGATGATTAAGGGTTGATTACTTAGTTTTGAGCAGTGTTTGTCAGGGTAGAACACTCACAAATCACTTTCTCATACTTAGCAAGATAGAACACCTGCTGGTGTATCCAGGACTTCTTTTTGTAGAAAGGATATTTAGCCAGACATTTCTTTATATCACCACTTCGCGCAGCACTGTAGAATTCAAAATCATAGCTCAGCAAAATTATGTTATGGGTCTTTGTAGCTGCTCTATAGACTGAACAAATACTAAATCCATGAGTGACAAGAATCTGCGTGTTTAGTCTTCTTTTCTGTTCTATTAACAAGTTAAGACTTTACAGGACTAAGTTTATGTAGACAGTACATATTTAAGATGCTTATGCCATATCTATTCTGTTGGGATATGAAATATTCAAAGTTAACGTAAACCCAAACATAGCTTGAGATCACTACAGAAGTTATAGTTTATGAGAAACAACTACAAGTAGGCATGGCTCATGCCTGTAATCCCAGCACTCTGAGGACAGAGGCAGGCTGATCTCTGAGATCAAGGCTAGCCTGGTCTTCATAGTGAATTCTAGGCCAACCAAAGCTACATAGTGAGATCCTGTCTCAAAAAAGAAAGTCAGTCACCTACAGAGGGACAGAAACTAAACAGAGCGGGTGTGTCTGAAATCTTCTCATTTACTGGGTGTCTCATTTCTATCACACATTGTGAAGGTATTTGCAAATACATAGGTGTAGATTTGGGGTCAGGTGTTGAAATTTCATTTCCGTTCAGACTGCTCTGAGACTTTGTCTTAGTCACTGTTGGATTGCTGTGATGAAACACAATGGCAATTTAGGAAGCATTTAACTGGGGGTGTGCTTACAGTTTCAGAGGGTTGGTCCATGATCATCTGGTGGGGAACTTGGTGGCAGGTGTGGGACTGGAGCAATAGCTGAAAGTTGCAGGTAGACACCCCTGGTGACACTCTTCCTCCAACAAGTCCGTACTTCTCCAACAGGGCCACACCTCCTAATCCTTCCCAAATAGTTCCGCTAACTGGGGAACCATTCAGACATAGGAACCTATGGGGGCCATTCTCGTTCAAACCACTGCAGAACTGTGAGGTAGATATTTTAGATCACTGTTGGAAAATAGAATGTTTTCTTGTCATGCTGTGTTTAGATTGCATCTTTCTTCAGCAACAACATCGACTACTTCATTGCTTCACTGAGCTATGGGCCCAAGACAGCCAGTGGATTCATTAGTCCCCTTTCAGCTGAATGCATGCTACAGTACAAGAAGAAGGCTGCTGCCTACATGAAGGCTTTGAGACAGGTTTGTGTGCTGCTGCTAACAGTCACTCATGTGCTTACGTGGGATCGTGGGTTGGGTGTGCACCACTGCAAGCATGTCCTTTCTGTGTTTCTTTTGGAACATGGGAAGCACTCACAGACTTTCAGTCAGCGGTTCCTTTCTGCAGAATCAGTCATCAAGACACCAGTTAGACAGCTGTAGGGTGCCAGCTAGCCTTACACATGGCTAGGGCTGCCCCTCAGAAGAGATGGAGTGGGAGAACTGTGAGTCATGCAGACTCAGTGGCTTTAAACAGTGGACTCTTAGTGGTCCAGACATGTGCCTGCAGGGTGTTTGCAGGGGCTACAGCACTGTTACTACTGTAGATGGTGAAAAGTCAAGATTGGCCGCTCAGCGCTCATCGGTCGAAGGAAACCTCAGTGAACCATGAAGCATTCTTCATGTAATATAAAACTCTATGCTTCATTCAAGCAGGAATACAGTAGGCACTGCATACAGAGTGACAGACAGATCCCTAAAATATTCTGAATGCAAAAAGCAAATTGTACAGTAAAACTTAGGTTTAAGAAAATGGCAAGAAATTCTATACAATGTGCATAGATCTATAGAGATGCTTATAAATGGGCAAAGGGCCCAGGCATACATATCAAGCTGGTAATTATGATTACCCCTGAATTGAATCTGAAATCAGGGATGATTTGCCTGGAGTGTTCTACTTTAAGAATGTTTATATGTGTTGTGTAGTTGAAACGCTAAAACACAAACTATACTCACTACATGCAGCACTGCATACAACAGTGAAAACCATTATACATTCATAGAGAGAAATACTAGAGAGCCATCAGAATAATGACCATCAGCTAGGGGCAGTGGCACATGGCTACAGTCATTAATAATGGTTTATATCATACATATGTATTATGTGTATAAAATATGTATGGAATATACACAATGCATCGGGAGGGTAAAAGCTTCTAAAAGAATACATTCAAACAGGAGATACATTTTGATTTCATAGTCTCTGTGTACACATGTACTATAGTTAGTGTTTTGCATTTAGACATAGTCTAACAAAGGGAAGAGTCACATGTGGGTGGTAAGATTAGGAGTAAAATAATGTATTGCTTCATTTTCTGATTTTTGTCAGTGACCATATATTCTTACTATAGTTAGAAAAAATTATAAATCTATTTCTTTTTTTTTCTACTTCTACTAGTTCAGTGTTCTAGACTACACTCAGGACTGCTACCTGTTTATACATTAGCTTGGTGTTCGTCTGGCTCAGCGAGCAGTTCCCTATTGTTTTTATGTGCATGTCTCTGTTGACTAGTCAGATAGGGTGGCTTTTCATGGTCGTCATTTGTTCTATCAGCTCTCTATTGAAGTCTGTCTTTTTTTTTTTTTTTGGTTTTTCAAGACAGGGTTTCTCTGTGTAGCTTTGCGCCTTTTCCTGGGACTCACTTGGTAGCCCAGGCCGACCTCGAACTCATAGAGATCCGCCTGGCTCTGCCTCCCGAGTGCTGGGATTAAAGGCGTGTGCCACCACCGCCCTGCTGAAGTCTGTCTTAAAATAAAAATTCCTAGCTAAAATGGAAAGAGTTCCCTATATATTAAGAATTTTAAAGAATATTTTAAATTTATTCCTTGACAGTTCTTACATATATATAATGTGCCAAGGACAGATCCATCCCTACCTCTCCTGGATACTCTACATTAAGAATTTTAATCGTGTTTATATAGAAAATACTTTCTACCATTTTGGTATGGTATTTTTTTTTAGAACAGAGAATGTTAGGTTTTACTTATTTTGAATGGCTGAGGTGGGAGCTGTGCGCACATGCCGTGGCATGTATGTGGAACTTTGAGGACAACCTGGAGGAGTCCTCTCCCTCACCACGTGGTCCTGGGATCGAACTCAGGTTGTCAGCCTTGATAACAAGTGTCTTAGCCCGCTGAGCCATTCACCACCCTACGGGTTTTGATCCTATGTTATTTATCACTCAACAGGTCTTTTTCCTGATCTTTTGTTTGGTTTTTTGGTTGGTTGGTGTTTGTCTTTGCTTTCTTTCTTTTTTCCCCCAGTAGATCTCTTTCTGCTGTGGTGGTTATTCGCAGCCAGAGCCCTCTTCCCGAGGTTATAGAAACATGCAGCTGTATTTTTTTTTCATCTAACTTTAAGTAGTTCGTCTCAGACTGGTCATGATTAAATGTGAAAGAAGCCCCTTGCTCTTTCTCTGACCGTTCCTGGCCCTGTCAGGCCTTCCTGTCTTCACTGAGCTGGAAGCAGCGTGTGTCACAGGAGATTTGTCTGTGCTTTATCTGCTCCCGTTTCCTGTCCTGCCTCCGCCTGTGTTCTGGTACACAGAGTTGGAGAGGTGTACAGTTGCCATGACGATGTCCTGTCTCCGTTCTCTTTTTCAAATGTGTTTTTCTTTTCACACGAAAGAAGGACGTGGTCTGTGTTGGCAAGCGGCTTGGTCTATGGTACATGCCTCTCAGCGTTCTTACTCTGTGTTGGACCCTTTCATGACTCCAGCGCTTTCTCCCAGCCCCTCACAGAGTCCGTGCCTTACGGGGAAGCAGTGGCGAACCGCCGGGTTCTTCTCAGCTCTACCGAGAGTCGGGAAGGCCTCGCCCAGCAGGTATGGCATCGCGAACATCATGGAGTTTGGTAAAAAGCACAAGTGGTCAACCCTGCGGACGGGTTTTGAGGTGTATAGATGAGTAACACTGAGACTGTAGAAGGGTTTTGAGGTGTATAGATGATGAATAACACTGAGACTGTAGAAGGGTTTTGAGGTGTATAGATGATGAATAACACTGAGACTGTAGAAGGGTTTTGAGGTGTATAGATGAGGAGTAACACTGAGACTGTAGAAGGGTTTTGAGGTGTATAGATGAGGAGTAACACTGAGACTGTAGAAGGGTTTTGAGGTGTATAGATGAGGAGGCACTGAGACTGTAGAAGGGTTTTGAGGTGTATAGATGAGGAGGCACTGAGACTGTAGAAGGGTTTTGAGGTGTATAGATGATGAATAACACTGAGACTGTAGAAGGGTTTTGAGGTGTATAGATGATGAATAACACTGAGACTGTAGAAGGGTTTTGAGGTGTATAGATGAGGAGTAACACTGAGACTGTAGAAGGGTTTTGAGGTGTATAGATGAGGAGTAACACTGAGACTGTAGAAGGGTTTTGAGGTGTATAGATGAGGAGTAACACTGAGACTGTAGAAGGGTTTTGAGGTGTATAGATGAGGAGGCACTGAGACTGTAGAAGGGTTTTGAGGTGTATAGATGAGGAGGCACTGAGACTGTAGAAGGGTTTTGAGGTGTATAGATGATGAATAACACTGAGACTGTAGAAGGGTTTTGAGGTGTATAGATGATGAATAACACTGAGACTGTAGAAGGGTTTTGAGGTGTATAGATGAGGAGTAACACTGAGACTGTAGAAGGGTTTTGAGGTGTATAGATGAGGAGTAACACTGAGACTGTAGAAGGGTTTTGAGGTGTATAGATGAGGAGGCACTGAGACTGTAGAAGGGTTTTGAGGTGTATAGATGAGGAGGCACTGAGACTGTAGAAGGGTTTTGAGGTGTATAGATGAGGAGTAACACTGAGACTGTAGAAGGGTTTTGAGGTGTATAGATGAGGAGTAACACTGAGACTGTAGAAGGGTTTTGAGGTGTATAGATGAGGAGGCACTGAGACTGTAGAAGGGTTTTGAGGTGTATAGATGAATAACACTGAGACTGTAGAAGGGTTTTGAGGTGTATAGATGAGTAACACTGAGACTGTAGAAGGGTTTTGAGGTGTATAGATGATGAATAACACTGAGACTGTAGAAGGGTTTTGAGGTGTATAGATGAGGAGTAACACTGAGACTGTAGAAGGGTTTTGAGGTGTATAGATGAGGAGTAACACTGAGACTGTAGAAGGGTTTTGAGGTGTATAGATGAGGAGGCACTGAGACTGTAGAAGGGTTTTGAGGTGTATAGATGAGGAGGCACTGAGACTGTAGAAGGGTTTTGAGGTGTATAGATGAGGAGTAACACTGAGACTGTAGAAGGGTTTTGAGGTGTATAGATGAGGAGTAACACTGAGACTGTAGAAGGGTTTTGAGGTGTATAGATGAGGAGGCACTGAGACTGTAGAAGGGTTTTGAGGTGTATAGATGAGTAACACTGAGACTGTAGAAGGGTTTTGAGGTGTATAGATGAGTAACACTGAGACTGTAGAAGGGTTTTGAGGTGTATAGATGAGGAGGCACTGAGACTGTAGAAGGGTTTTGAGGTGTATAGATGAGTAACACTGAGACTGTAGAAGGGTTTTGAGGTGTATAGATGAGTAACACTGAGACTGTAGAAGGGTTTTGAGGTGTATAGATGAGTAACACTGAGACTGTAGAAGGGTTTTGAGGTGTATAGATGAGGAGGCACTGAGACTGTAGAAGGGTTTTGAGGTGTATAGATGAGTAACACTGAGACTGTAGAAGGGTTTTGAGGTGTATAGATGAGGAGGCACTGAGACTGTAGAAGGGTTTTGAGGTGTATAGATGAGGAGGCACTGAGACTGTAGAAGGGTTTTGAGGTGTATAGATGAATAACACTGAGACTGTAGAAGGGTTTTGAGGTGTATAGATGAGTAACACTGAGACTGTAGAAGGGTTTTGAGGTGTATAGATGAGTAACACTGAGACTGTAGAAGGGTTTTGAGGTGTATAGATGAGTAACACTGAGACTGTAGAAGGGTTTTGAGGTGTATAGATGAGGAGGCACTGAGACAGTAAAGGAGAGGGCGGAGGGAGACTCATTAGGTGTTTCCTTCTGTTGTCAGTTGAGTTGGGGAAGTAGATTGCGTGGAAGGTACTCTTTCTTTCAAAAATTGGTATAAACTGATTCAGTTTAGATTTTGTCAGAGATTTATTTAAATAACTTTAACATCTGATTTATTTTTAATTTGGGGGAACACTCCTTATAGGACTGGAAAAAATGGCATAGTTGTTAAGAACACTGGCTGCTTTTCCAGAGGACCCTGGTTCGATTCCCAGGGCCGCTCACAACTGTCTGTAACTGCAGTTCTAGGGGATCTGATATCCTCCTCTGGCCTCCGTGGACATCTGATGTGGGCTCTGGGGACCAAACTTCAGTCCTGTGCAAGAACAGCCAGTGCTCCTAACTGATGAGGGAGCTCTCCAACCAACAAAACTACTTTTTCAAAAAAAGTATAACATATAGAAAAGTGTACAGATCCCTAATGCATGCCACAGTTTTTACAAGTAAACACGCTATTGTAACCAGGTCCTAAAGTTCTAAAGACTCTGTGTGTGTGTGTGTGTGTGTGCGTGTGTGTGTACACACTATTGTAACCGGGACCTAAAGTTGTAAAGACTCTGTGTGTGTGTGTGCTTCACACTGTGTCAGGTGTGCCTCAACAATTACCTCCCGAAGGCCCCTCTGTAACATGGTTGCCCCTTGTCTGCATTCTGACACCACAGATTGGCTTTGTTCCTCTCTTTTTCTAATTTTTCCTAGACTGGTTTTGTTGGCCGATACGGAGTTTTCATAAATGAAATTATGCCGTGTAGCACGTATATGCTCTTTCAGGCCTGACCTGCACTCATCGCTCATGAGGAGAGCCCACATGTCCCCCGACATCCAGCTTTGTGCTTTTTGAATTTTAGTGAAGTGGGAGTGTGTTTAGCGCCAGGGACAGGCAGTGCCTCTGTGGCCATAGTTTATTCCCACGCTTCTCTGACTCTTGGTTTCTGCTTTTGCTGTTTTCTGCCTTGGTGTCTTTTTCTTGGATTTCAGGAATTCTGTATACGATTCGAGTATCACAGAAACAGGTCTGTGTTGGGTGCTCCTCATACCCTTCTCCACCCTTTGAACGTCTCTTACTGTCTGTGCAGGCCCATGGAGGCCAGAGGAGTCTTGAGCTACTGGTGTTTCTCAGGCACTGCCCACCCCCCCACCCCAAGAGAGAGCTAGCCTGGCTGGGAACTCACCATGTAGGCTGTGGAGAGCTCCAGGGCCCCACACCTCCTCAGAGCGGGCATTGTTTGTTAGGATGAGTTCTGGGCAACAAACCCAGTCCCACACTTCCTGACTGAGCTATCTTCCCATGAAGTCCTCTGATGGATACAGATTTTTAAATAGTTGGCTCAGTTTCTGAATTTAGTTAGGGTTATTCCTTTGGTGTCCAATATAAAAATTTCTATTGTTTTTACATTCTGTCCCTGTCATTCTCTAAGGTGGAAAATCCTTTTACTTTTTCAGGTTCAGCAGAGTTTGGAAAAGATTTCTAAACTGGAGCAGGAAAAGGAACATTGGATGTTAGAGGCACAGTTAGCCAAAATCAAGCTGGAGAAAGAAAACCAGCGGCATGCAGACAAGCTGAGGGGTACGGGCAGTGCACAGCTGCTTGGGCTGGCCCAGGAGAACGCCACTGTGTCCACTGCTCCCTGCCAGGAGGAAGCTGCAGCGAGGGTCCTGTCAGAGCCTGTGCAGAGTGCCAGTCTGGTGAGTGTCTTCCTGCTTGCCCTGGCCCACGGTTTATTTCAGTGCTAACTGATAAAGACCCAACCTCTTCATTCCTGTTCCTATAACAAAATGGCAGAAGCAGCCGGAGGCTGGGAAGTCCAAGAGCCGGTGTCTTCCTGGTTCACTGCTGGCTGCCTTTCCAATCATGCTGCCCCATGTAGAAGGGGTGGACCAGCCTCCTGGGTCTGTTTTGTAAATGTCCAGTAGGCCATCTCCAAGGGCCCCTCCTAATTCCGTCACGGGCGAGTTTGGGAGAGATGCAAACAAGCCCATCTGAATCACATGTCAGGTTCCCTGTACTTTAAATAGAGGCGGCTTGTCTCCTTCAGAAAGTAACTCCGTTAAATTACAGAAGAGTTTACTGGATGGCCACGTGGCCAGAGCTGTGTGTCTGGGGAAGATGCGGTAAGTCAAATCTAGGATGATTCTGCTTCTCTTTGAAAACAGTTCCAAGATGGAGTCGTGTTTCCAACCAAGGACCAATACCTAACCTTCTAGCTACCTTGTTTTATGGTCTTTTTTTTGGAATTTTCTAGCCCACTCCCATCCTCTCTGCCCTGAGGACTGAACCCAGGGCCTTGCACTTGCTAGGTGAGTGCTCTCTCACTGAGCTAAATTTCCAACCCCACAAATACCTAACTTTGCTAGAATGACCACTAACACCACTTTAAAAGAATTCCATAGTGTGTCCCAGAAAGTGCAAAGCTCGGAATGTGCATGTAACATAGAACCCCTCAGACACACTCTTTTCTGTCAGGGGTCACCGGGCAGACAGTCTCACAGCCTCACGTTCCCTGCCTTCTTTTTAACTGTTCCGACTTAGAAGGTAAAGAAACAGCTCTCTTGGCATTACAGAATTCGTGATTATCTTTTTTCAAGTTTTCTAGTTACAACACTCTGTATGTAGTTGAAAAAGAAAATAGGAAAGTCAAGAAAAAGAGAAATCAGAGAGGGAAGATGTCAGAGTCAGAGCAGTCCGTGCAGGGTAAGGAGCTGAGGAGAGCTGTGCTGCTCTGCAGGATGCAGTGCTCAGGTGCATGCTGATGCTGCTGGCTCACTGATGCCACCACTGCCCTGGTGTGTCTCAGACTTAGCTGCAGCCAGTGGAGCGCATGCATGACAGGTGTGTAGGCCTGTGGCTGTGGGTGACAGGTGTACAGGTGTGGTTATAGGCTCCAGAGCAGTGGTTCTCAACCTTCGTAATGCTGCAACCCTTTACTACAGTTCCTAACATTGTAGTGACCGCCAACCACAGTTATTTCATTGCTACTTCATAACTGTAATTTTGCTACTGTCTTAGTTAGGGTTTCTATTGCTGTGAAGAGACACCATGACCACAGCAACTCTTATAAAGGAAAACATTTAATTGGGGTGGCTCACCCATTCAGAGATTTAGTCCATTATCATCATGGTGCAACATGGTGGCGTGCAGGTAGACATGGTGCTGGAGAAGGAGCTGAGAGTCCCACATCTTGATCTGCAGGCAGCAGGAGAAGAATGCCACACTGGGCATAGTTTGCTCTTCTGAGAGCTTAAAGCCCGTCCCCTAGTGACACACTTCATCCAACAGTGCCACACCTACTCCAGCAAGGTCACACCTCCTGTGCCATTCTCTATGAGCCTATGAGGGCCATGTTCTTTTAAACCACTGTCATGAATTGTAATGTAAATATCTGATATTTGACCCCCAAAGTTTGAGATATGCTGCTTTAGAGGACCATCTTCAGATTTTTTAGATAAATGTTAGTATTTGGGATAAAGTATTATAATGTCAGTGGCTTAATTTATTTTTATTACATTTTATTTATCATGTGGAGTTGTTCAGAGTGAGGGAGGGTAAAGCGGGGATTTAACAAGGTGACTCCACATAGTTTATCTAGTAGTTAAAGGAGGTTGATTTTGGGGTAACTTACAGCCAGTAAAGGGGTCAGTTATAGAATCCGGGAGAGGTGAGGTGTAGTCCAGCGTGGTTCTCTGGAGAACTCTGACTTGGTCTGCAGTCACGTACGGAACTCGGGTTTTAAGGGCTCCCATCTTGGCCACACCCCAGGGGCAGGACCTAGGTAGGCATGGCAGTTACCGACTGCCTCACTAGGGGCAGTGTTTCAAGGTCAAAGATGGAACAGCTACCCACTACAGGAGGGGAGCAGAGGTCATAGACAGAGGTCCTCACCTTCTACCATGTGGGACTTGGCAATCAAAATCAGTCCTCAGGCCTGGTGCCAAGTGTCTTTACCCACAGAGCCATCTTGCTGGCCCTGCAGCTTTCTTTTAAATTGTTTAGAAAAAGACATTCATATAAAATGGTAAAGCAAAGGCAACATGCTTTTACTGAATTAAATAGTAGATGCGTGGATGACACATCCAACAAATACCAGAATTTAAAATCTGACCAAGGATAGTTTGACTGTGTGGTAGCCCAAGTCACCCTTGAGTTACTGAAGGAACCACTTCTAGAGTTAGCCTCATCAATGGGCCAGACTGTTCTCCACTGTCTGACTGTTCCCCACCGTCTGACTGTTCCCCTCTGTCTGACTGTTCTCCACTGTCTGACTGTTCTCCGCTGTCTGACTGTTCCCCCTGTCTGATTGTTCCCCTCTGTCTGACTGTTCCCCTCTGTCTGACTGTTCTCCACTGTCTGACTGTTCTTCACCGTCTGACTGTTCTCCACTGTCTGACTGTTCCCCCTGTCTGATTGTTCCCCTCTGTCTGACTGTTCCCCACTGTCTGACTGTTCTCCTCTGTCTGACTGTTCTCCACTGTCTGACTGTTCTCCACTGTCTGACTGTTCCCCTCTGTCTGACTGTTCCCCACTGTCTGACTGTTCCCCACTGTCTGACTGTTCCCCATTGTCTGTCTGACTGTTCCCTTCTGTCTGACTGTTCCCCACTGTCTGACTGTTCTCCACTGTCTGACTGTTCCCCACCGTCTGACTGTTCCCCACTGTCTGACTGTTCCCCACCGTCTGACTTCCTCACTGTCTGTCTGACTGTTCCCCACTGTCTAACTGTTCCCCTCTGTCTGACTGTTCCCCACTGTCTAACTGTTCCCCTCTGTCTGACTGTTCTCCACCGTCTGACTGTTCCCCACCCTCTGACTGTTCCCCACCGTCTGACTGTTCCCCACCGTCTGACTGTTCCCCACCATCTGACTGTTCCCCTCTGCCTGACTGTTCCCCACTGTCTGACTGTTCTCCACTGTCTGACTGTTTTCCGCTCTCTGACTGTTCTCCACTCTCTGACTGTTCTCCACTCTCTGACTGTTCTCCACTCTCTGACTGTTCCCCTCTGCCTGACTGTTCCCCACTGTCTGACTGTTCCCCACTGTCTGACTGTTCCCCACTGTCTAACTGTTCCCCACTGTCTGACTGTTCCCCACTGTCTGACTGTTCCCCACTGTCTGTCTGACTGTTCCCCTCTGTCTGACTGTTTCCCACTGTCTGACTGTTCCCCATTGTCTGTCTGACTGTTCCCCACTGTCTGACTGTTCCCCACAGTCTGACTGTTCCCCTCTGTCTGACTGTTCCCCACAGTCTGACTGTTCCCCACTGTCTGACTGTTCCCCACCGTCTGACTGTTCCCCACTGTCTGACTGTTCCCCTCTGTCTGACTGTTCCCCACCGTCTGACTGTTCCCCACTGTCTGACTGTTCCCCTCTGTCTGACTGTTCTCCATCGTCTGTCTGTTCCCCACCCTCTGACTGTTCCCCGCCGCCTGACTGTTCCCTGCCGTCTGACTGTTTTCCGCTGTCTGACTGTTCTCCACTCTCTGACTGTTCCCCGCCGTCTGACTGTTCCCCACTGTCTGACTGTTCCCCACTGTCTGACTGTTCCCCACCGTCTGACTGTTCCCCACTGTCTGACTGTTCTCCTCTGTCTGACTGTTCCCCACTGTCTGACTCCTCTCCACTGTCTGACTGTTCCTCACTGTCTGACTGTTCTCCACTGTCTGACTGTTCTCCACTGTCTGACTGTTCTCCACTGTCTGACTGTTCCCCACTGTCTGACTGTTCCCCTCTGTCTGTCTGACTGTTCCCCTCTGTCTGACTGTTCCCCACTGTCTGACTGTTCTCTACTATCTGACTGTTCCCCACTGTCTGACTGTTCCCCACTGTCTGACTGTTCCCCACCGTCTGACTTCCCCACTGTCTGTCTGACTGTTCCCCACTGTCTAACTGTTCCCCTCTGTCTGACTGTTCTCCACTGTCTGACTGTTCCCCTTTGCCTGACTGTTCCCCACTGTCTGACTGTTCCCCACTGTCTGACTGTTCCCCACTGTCTGTCTGACTGTTCCCCTCTGTCTGACTGTTCCCCACTGTCTGACTGTTCCCCACTGTCTGACTGTTCTCTACTATCTGACTGTTCCCCACTGTCTGACTGTTCCCCACTGTCTAACTGTTCCCCACTGTCTGACTGTTCCTCACTGTCTGACTGTTCCCCACTGTCTGTCTGACTGTTCCCCACTGTCTGTCTGACTGTTCCCCTCTGTCTGACTGTTCCCCACTGTCTGACTGTTCCCCTCTGTCTGACTGTTCCCCACTGTCTGACTGTTCCCCACTGTCTGACTGTTCCCCATTGTCTATCTGACTGTTCCCCTCTGTCTGACTGTTCCCCACCGTCTGACTGTTCCCCACCGTCTGACTGTTCCCCACTGTCTGACTGTTCCCCACTGTCTGACTGTTCCCCACTGTCTGACTGTTCCCCTCTGTCTGACTGTTCTGCACCGTCTGTCTGTTCCCCACCCTCTGACTGTTCCCCACTGTCTGACTGTTCCCCACTGTCTGACTGTTTTCCGCTGTCTGACTGTTCTCCACTCTCTGACTGTTCCCCGCCGTCTGACTGTTCCCCACTGTCTGACTGTTCCCCACTGTCTGACTGTTCCCCACCGTCTGACTGTTCCCCACTGTCTGACTGTTCTCCTCTGTCTGACTGTTCCCCACTGTCTGACTCCTCTCCACTGTCTGACTGTTCCTCACTGTCTGACTTCTCTCCACCGTCTGACTGTTCCCCACTGTCTGACTGTTCTCCACTGTCTGACTGTTCTCCACTGTCTGACTGTTCTCCACTGTCTGACTGTTCCCCACTGTCTGACTGTTCCCCTCTGTCTGTCTGACTGTTCCCCTCTGTCTGACTGTTCCCCACTGTCTGACTGTTCTCTACTATCTGACTGTTCCCCACTGTCTGACTGTTCCCCACTGTCTGACTGTTCCCCACCGTCTGACTTCCCCACTGTCTGTCTGACTGTTCCCCACTGTCTAACTGTTCCCCTCTGTCTGACTGTTCTCCACTGTCTGACTGTTCCCCTTTGCCTGACTGTTCCCCACTGTCTGACTGTTCCCCACTGTCTGACTGTTCCCCACTGTCTGTCTGACTGTTCCCCTCTGTCTGACTGTTCCCCACTGTCTGACTGTTCCCCACTGTCTGACTGTTCTCTACTATCTGACTGTTCCCCACTGTCTGACTGTTCCCCACTGTCTAACTGTTCCCCACTGTCTGACTGTTCCTCACTGTCTGACTGTTCCCCACTGTCTGTCTGACTGTTCCCCACTGTCTGTCTGACTGTTCCCCTCTGTCTGACTGTTCCCCACTGTCTGACTGTTCCCCTCTGTCTGACTGTTCCCCACTGTCTGACTGTTCCCCACTGTCTGACTGTTCCCCATTGTCTATCTGACTGTTCCCCTCTGTCTGACTGTTCCCCACCGTCTGACTGTTCCCCACCGTCTGACTGTTCCCCACTGTCTGACTGTTCCCCACTGTCTGACTGTTCCCCACTGTCTGACTGTTCCCCTCTGTCTGACTGTTCTGCACCGTCTGTCTGTTCCCCACCCTCTGACTGTTCCCCACTGTCTGACTGTTCCCCACTGTCTGACTGTTCCCCACCGTCTGACTGTTCCCCACCGTCTGACTGTTCCCCACTGTCTGACTGTTCCCCACTGTCTGACTGTTCCCCACTGTCTGACTGTTCCCCACCGTCTGACTGTTCTCCACCCCCTACATCCATTCTTTCCTTTCACTTACACTTGTGCTCGCTGTAGAGTTGGTGGTGACCAGGAAGTATCCATGGTTCCAGACTAGCCCAGAGGTTATGCAGCTTGTTGGGCAGGGATTGTTGTAATCATTTGCCAGACTGGGTCTGAAAACATGGCAGTGTATGATCTCAGTCTGTCCTCAGGTGGATTGTAGGGGTGTGAAACTGGAGGCGTTGTCCATTGTGCTGTTGATGAGGGGAAGCAGAAACAACTTACCTGAGAGTCTTTGTGTGTAGTGGCTACCTGGTTTTCTGAGATGGTGCTGGAAACTAGTATACTCGGCCTCGATGTCGGGGCTGAAAGCCAAGGCCTGTTTTCCTTGAGGCCTAGAATGGCAAACACTTTTCCTACATGTAAATGCGGATTCCCAGGGACGTGAAGATCCTTCAGTACTGAACAGCACAGGGCCCAAGTGGCGACTGTACTGTGGACTGATGCAATTGGAAGTTGCTCTTGCTGGAGTAGGGTGTTCAGTTAGCGTGTGTGCACACGGCCTTGTATCCTGTTCCTGCCCATCACCTCTTCAGGGTCTCTTTCCCCACCCACCTCACAAGTGCCCTCTGTGCTTTTCCTGGAGTCTGGTTAGGAGTTAACACACTCTCCGGCTCCTGGGCTTCAGTGGCTTCCTGTCACCTGTAGAATTCAGTTCATTTGGTTGGCATTCAGTGCCCTTGGATACCTGTCTTTCTAGCCTAATTGTGCTCATTTCCCTTGGGGAAACCAAACTGAATTCTGCTCCCTGGTACTCTTCTTAGCATTTTGCCTCATCTGTTTTCGTGACTGTTCTTTCCCCGGATGTCTGCTCACTCATGACTTCTGTCACCTTGGTGCCCCCTCCTCCCACCGGCTGCTCTTTCCTACTCTCTGACTCTTGAATTTAAATCTAACTGGAATTTAAACGTAGTTGAGCTACATATTCCGTGAGCTGCTATTTCTGTTCAGAGTTAGAGAGGCTGGGTGCCTCCTCTTAACTTTCACACACTACTACACATAGTGGAATAGTCGCCCACCCTTGGTTGTTTCGATCTCATATCAGCTTCCCTGCCTTCCACACAGACAGTTGTGAAGTCACAGGGAAAGTCAGTCAGTGGAGGATGATGTCACAGGAGAGGTGATGTGAGTGGATTTTAAATCTGATCAGGAGTCGAAGGCGGGAGATGAGGATGAGAAGAGTCTACCCATGCACTTCTCTTTCTCCACTGCGCATGGCAGATCCCTGCCCAGAGGGGCCTCCCCCCCCCCCCCCTCGTGGCAGACAGTGAGGGGAAGAGACCATTTTGCTGACTTTGCTGTTTCTACTTTCTAGCCTTTTTTTTCAAATCTCCTCTGCCACCCTTAGGTGAACACAGTGAACTAAGTCTGTAGCTGTGGCTGTGGGTGAGAACACCCTGAACTGCCTTTATCTTGGGTGAGAGAAGCAAGCTGCCTGGTTCAGAGTCAATTGATTCAAAGGGACACAGCCTTCAATCCAAGAGGTCACTTTAAGGCCAAATAAGCAATACCAGATATAAATTGACTGTTTGAAGCCCTGTAGCATTTCAGAGGCCACATGTTAATTATTTTCATGAAAATATCCAGCACTGAATTCAACCATGTAGCCACCGGTTCATTATTGTAAAAAAAAGATAATAATCCAAGAAAGAAAAATGCAGAGCAATACAAATGTTCACATTTTGTTTTAATTAAAAACACTGCTTAAATTAGTGGGCTTTTCAAATATATGTTACATATAAAAATTATCTATGTACATTAGAGGTAACTAAAAATAACAAGAGATTAAAAAAGAAGAAAATCAATGGCATTATCCTAAATAAATAGTACTACTAAATTTCTTTCTACAAAATTTCATATCTGATTGATAAAAATTTTAGACTTTAGCATAAGGTTAATGCACATTGTTTCATCAGAGACTGTAGAAACTGACTCCACAGTATTCCATCTCTAATGCATCTTAGCTTCCCTGTGGTTGAGCATAGGTTATGTTTCACTGTCGTAACTATCATACAATTTTTATGTAAGAGTCTCTCCACATATTAGGTGATTTCCATGGGGCACACTCTTAGGTTAGGGTTGGAATTACTGAGTAGGACTGGAGACATGGTTCAGCAGCTCAGAGCAAGTTCCAATCTTGTGGGGGACCTGATTTGGTTCCCTGTGCCCACGTTGGGTAGTTCACCGCCTCCTGTAACTCCATCTCCAAGGGATCTGATGCCCTCATCTAAACTTTGGGGGCACTGAACTCATGCTGCCCATACCCACACACAGACATACATGTATATACATAATTAAGAGAAATAAGTCTTAAGAAAGAACTGCAGAACCAGAAGACATGAATATTATAAGTTTTTTGATCTTCATTTCCAAATATGTTCTAATAAGATTGCATTGGATCGTACTCTAGTTAGTAGAACATGAGAAAAGATTGAAAAGAACACATGTCAGAATATTCCTTCCGTTTATGGACTATTTCTTTGAAGGACCCTGTATGGTTCACATTTTCAAACTTGGGAGTAACGAGTGGGAGAGATAAAGGGGCATAGACATAGCTTTGCATTTTATCTCATCAAATATAGTTAGATTTGATTGCACCAAATCAAATGATCAGTGGGTTGTTCTAGGCAGCTTTTAACTTAAAGAGAGAAATTGCTACTCTTGCTTCACTGAAGAGAAAATTGCAGCTCTTCTGTAACCAAAAATTCTTACGGCAGACTCTTTTGTAGCTAGATAGGTGAACATGCATGAATTCACAGCTCTCAGTCCTCAGAGTAACACTCTTGGAAGCTGGACACAGGACACACTTGTGATCCCAGCCCCTGGCTGCCTAAGCCAGGAGGATTGCCATGAGTTCGTGTGTGGCCAGCCGTGGTTATATAGTGAAACTGTCTCCAAAAAGATAGTGGGCAGAGGCTGGGGATAAAAGAATGATACACTTGAGGATGGTTGAGAATATATGGATACTGCCCACTGGACCCCATCCCTGAATAGGAGATCCCATTGGGAAAAAAGTCTCCAGTAGTTTTCTTAAGTCCTAATGCCCTCCACCCACCCTGCCACCTTGGACGGTAACTTGAATTCTGCAATCATACCTGTTTTTGACATCCCATTCTGTTTTTAAGGGATGGTGGTAGTGGTCAGGATTGAACCTAAGGCCTGTTCATATGAGGCGAGCTCTTACCACTAAGCCACCCCAGTCCTGTTGTGTAAGTCTTATCTATAAAAGCAAACTTTAGAAAAATGGAGTTGTACAGTAATTTATCTAAAATTTTATATATATAATATATATTTGTTTTAAGTCTCAATGTTTATTGATGTGTGGTGATTCTGTGTTCCCCAATATATTGTGTTCCCCAATATATTGTGCACCCTAATAAACTTAACTGGGGTCAGAGAACAGAACAGCCACTGGATTAGACATAGAGGCCAGAAAATGGTGGCACACAAGCCTTTAATCCTAGCATTCCGGAGGCAGAGATCTGTCTGGATCTCTGTGAGTTCAAAGCTACACTGGAAATAGCTAGGCATGGTGACTCACGCCTTTAATCCCAGGAAGTGATGGCAGGAAGCAGAAAGGTATTTAAGGCATGAAAACCAGGAACTAGAAGCTTTTAGGCTTTTAGCAGCAGTTTAGCTGAGATCCATTTGGATGAGGACACACAGGCTTTCAGTTTGAGGAAACAGGATTGGCTGAGGCATTGTTGAGGTGAAATTGGATGCAGCTTGTTCTGCTTCTCTGATCTTTCAGCATTCACCCCAATATCTGGCTCCCGGTTATTTCATTTATAAGACCGTTTAGCAATTTATCTTATATTAATGTCTTTATAACATTATGTAAAGTATGCTTTTTCCTTTTGAGTTTTTATACAAAGTGCTTATTTGTGTTTTCTGTTCAGCATGTTTAATGATTGTGGTCTCTAGAGGACCATCTATGTTATTGCTTTGGAAATGATGTGATAGGGTCAAAATCACTCACCCTCCTGCTCCTCCTGCATAGTTCGTTGGGTGAATCAGCATTGTGGTTATCAATTTGTGCCTCGTGGCAGAAGCCGTGCTCAGCATCCAGAGCGATCTGGCCTACGTCATCAATGGTCTGTGGACCAGCACAGACCAAGAAGAGAACACACTTTAGGCTGTTAACTTCTTGTGTCTGAAATGTTCTAACGGTGTTTTTTCTTTATGTTCTAGATTGGGATTTTAACCAGGACTCCAGACAGTGAGGTAATGTGCACTCGACATGGTGTTGCCTATTAGTGCATGTGTGGCACGTGTTTGTTGACAAGTCCTGTGGAGCTCTGTGTGTGTTTCTGGTAATTCTTACAAGGAAGGCTAGTGTTCTCTCCCATGGGTGCTTCCACGTGCTTTTATCACTCCTTCCAGGCCGTCCTCAGTAGAGGGCAGCTTAGAGCCTAGGTTAGCAGGTGCCGTGGTGCGTGACCGACTTCTGCAGTTCTGACAGTGCAGGGTTTCTCAGGCCTCCGTGTGTGCTGCTGTGAGTGAGCCCAGATCTGGTGGGACTTGTCATGTGGGCTTACACATTTGAATTTTGAAATACTTGAAGATCACGGTTCTACAAGTGACCAGTACATGAAAACTGAAGTAGCCGAGCTCGTCACGTAGTGCGGTCGTGATGGTTCTAGGAGACTCGTAGAGTGTGTCATTTCCTTCTTTATTTCAAAGGTGATACTGAGCTTCATGAATTTACGGTTTGGCTCAGTTATGTGTCATTGCAAGTATAACCAGGACAGATACCAGTCTGGAACAATCGTTCTGAATTTAGAGGTTCCCCAGGACCGTGAGTCAGCGTAGCACAGAGGTGTTTACACTCGATGTTTATTGCAGCATTGTCCCGAGAAATCATGCTCTCAACCTAGGTGTCCGTCAGCAGAGAAATGGCGAAGAAAGTGTGGTGTATTTACATAATGGAGTTTGGTGAAGCCGTAAAGAATGCTGTATTGTTTGCAAGAAAGTGGATATAACTAGAGATGATGATCTGAAGTAGACCAAGTCAGGCTCAGAAAGATAAATACCATGTTTTCTCCCACTTGTGGGGCCTAGATTTTATAAAGGTACAGAAAAGCATAGATATGACTATCTAGAAATGATGGGGACTCATGGGAGGAGGGACCAGCAAAATGTATCTATACTTATGAACTGAAACCCAGTACTGTATATATAATGATTGTATGTTAATTAAAAAACCCAGGGTTCCAGTAAATACTCCCCCGTTCTCTGCCCTTTTCCAATTAAAGAAGCCATGATAGTCCCAAAGATGGAGATTTTGAAAGTTAGGTTTGTGGCTGATAAAAACTGGTCAGAACTGTGTGTGATCGCTTACACCTGTAATCCAAGGATTTGGGAGGTTGATGCAGGGGGATTATGAATTGAGTTTAGCCCTGGATGCTTGGCAACACTGTTTCAAAAAACAAAAGAAGAATGAATGAACAGATGATTGAAAACCATGCTCCCTGGACGGACGTGGCTCGTGGGGCTTCCCAGAACTTCACTCCAGTGCTGTTCTTCTGGGGAGCTCTAAGACACAGGCCGGCAGATGCTGGATATGGAAAACTGGGCTGTTCTCCTGCCGTGCCTGGCGGTCCTCTGAGGGGAAGGGGAGCCGTCTCCTGTGAGGTTCTAGTGAAGAGGTGTGAAGTGTGGTCTTTGTTTCCTTTGCTAGAATTGCCCTTCTCACTGACATCTCTGCTTTGTGGTCCTCTTAGGTCCCAGATGTGGAGTCCCGAGAAGACCTGATTAAGAATCACTACATGGCAAGGATAGCGGAGCTCACGTCTCAGCTGCAGCTGGCTGACAGTAAGTCAGTGCACTTCTATGCCGAGGTGAGTGGGGTCGATCAGATTGCCACTTCCCTCTCCCTGACCCTTCAGGTCAGGTCACGGTTCTGTTCCGTGTCTGCTGGAAGAGAGACATTATCACCTACGCACTTTCTATCCGTGTGTTTGGATCAGTCATAGCTCATGGTGATTAGTCCGTATGCCACTCCAGCACATTCATTTCAGTAAGTGTAAGACTTGGTGTGTCATTTCCAAGTTCCTGCAAGAGAGATGACAGGCTTGGGCAGCCTTTCTGTAGCTCCGTGTTGTGAGTTTTGAAGGATTAATAGAGATTATTTGTGTTAGTGGTAGAGGACACATACATGTGCAAAGTGAAAAGTGAAACGCACCAGACCTTCCTTGGTTTTACATTTACTTACTCTGTGTGTGTGAGTCCCAGCACGTGGACAGGAGAGAACAGCTTGCAGGAGTTGTCTCTCTTCCGCCATGTGGGTTCCGGGATCAAATTCGGGTCATTAGGCCCAATGGCACCTTCATCCCCTGAGTCATCTCACCAGCCCATCTTTAAATTCTCTCCATTGTCTTTATGTGTATGTGTGTGTTTATGTGGCGGGGGGGGGGGGGGGGGGAGGAATGTGCCTATGCACACACCTGTGCACACACCTGTGGGAACCAGAGGTTGGCATCGGGTACCTTCCTCCATCTTACTCTTTTGGACACGGCCTCTCGCCGACCCGGAGCTGTTGGTCATATAGGCTGGCTGGCTAGACCCCAGGCTGCTCTTGTGTCTGCCTCCCCAGCTCTGGGGTGACAGGCATGTGCTGCCATGTCTGGCCTTTCTGCATGGCTGTAGGGATCCGAGGTCCTCACGCTTACACAGCCAGCTGTTCACCAACAGAGCCGTCTCCCCAGCCCGCGGGCTCCAGCCCGTGTGCTCCAGCCCGCGTGCTCCCATTCCTAAGTGGGAGGTTCTTAGGCCTGAGTGTAAAGGATCGAGTGAAAACCGTCACCTGTTTAACTCCTAAGAGCTAGAAGGCCTTACCTTGTCGCCTCCTCTTCTTCCTTCACTCAGTAGTTCATGTATTAAAACCCCACAGTTCACTGTAGAGACTTTACAGAGATGGAGGGGGGAATGAAACCAGTGCAGATACTAAAGAGTGAGGAAGGAGGAAGGTGGGTGGGCGTACGTAGGGTCTGTGTGTCTGATTCGACACTTTATAGTGAGATATATTAGTTAGAGACAGGCAGAGTTACACCACTTAAGTTGTTAAACCAGAGAGGAAGAGACGGCAGCCTCTGTTGGGACCTAGCGTTATCTGTGACTGTCTCCACATGGCAGAGATGAAGAGGTGGACAGGCAGCCAGTTGTTAGAGGTAGAAACGGACTTTGTGCTTTTTTCTTTAAAATAAAGCAGCCTTTCCCAGGGGATAGGGAGCTGCTGCACCCACCTTTTATCGGTTGGTCGTTGTGACTGTTTGTTATGGTGTAGAAAGTGGGGTACAGCAAACAGGCTGGCTGATGTAGAACTGCTCATTCTTGAACTGTGCGTGCAGCTGATACCATCATTTCCAGTTCCCTGTCCGCTCTGTGGGTAGTGTCCCAGATGTGATTGTCGTCTTCCGATGGCCCGTGCCCTGCATGCTCTCTCCCTCTTGGGCGGGCAGGTTCAGTGCCGAGCTCAGAGAGGGAAGTGGGTGATTTGATTGTACAAGCTGTCCTGAAATTTTCTTGAGAACAAATGAGGAACTAGGGGAATTTCAGGCTGTCTCAATTTCATGAGATCTGCCTATTTTAGTAAATGTTCTCAGCACAATTATGATGCAAGAATTTTTAGATTGTCCTAGTTTGTTCTCCTGTATAAACAGGAAGTAGTGCCTCCTATGAATTTACTGGAAAGGATAGTTGGAGATCCTGATGTCCACACAACATTCAAATGTCTTCAAATCCTCCTTGTCTGAACAATGTGATATAAAACTTCCTCTTTTCCTTTTTATCTGCTCTGTCTTACATCATCTGGGTTTAGGAAAACTAGAGAAAACATATAGACAGCATAAATCTTTGGGTGGGATTACAAAGATGTCGTGGTTCCTGTACTGAGTCTCTAGTGATGAACTTAAAACCCAAGGGATTTGGGATCTACCTTAGGTAGGGCCCGTGGTTGACAGCCTGCAATCCCTTTTGAGACAACCAGTGTCCTTTATCCATCAGAAGTATTAATGGATCCTGTGTAAATGGAGAACGCTCTTATGTGCTTTGTGATCACTGGAGCTAACAGAACACTGATAAGCTTGGGCTGCAGGCCTCTTTTACCTTAGTAAAACAAGAGGGTGGGTCCTTATCTTCTGTCCTGTCCCATTCTCCACCTTGTGTATTCAGCAGAGAGTTTTGGAATGAGTGAGTGAGTGAGTGAGTGAGTGAGTGAGTGAGTGAATGAATGATGGCCTTTGGCTTTGGTGACTAAAACCCACTCACCTTCTCAGGATAAAATTTGACTTTTTGATTCTACAGTGCCGAGCGCTCTCTAAGAGACTGGCCCTGGCGGAGAAGTGTAAGGAGAACCTGACCGAGGAGATGAAGCTAGCCAGTCAGAACAGCAGCAGGCTGCAGGTGAGTTCCCAAGTGTGACCTCAGCACTAACGGCTTTTCATGACTGTCCTGAGGGCAGCCAAGCCAGCCTTCCCTTGGCAAGTGGTGCTCTGTGACCTTTTTCAAATCGCTTGATTTCTAACTCATCTGAAAGTAACTATTACTTACACCAGGCGAAGAATGGCCATCTTGTTTCTGATTTGAGGTTAATTTCAAATTCTTCTGTAGTCAGCATTTATTTATTTATACTTACCCATAATCCTTCTTTCTTATAAACACTCTTCCTTATAAACACTCACTGTGACGGGCTGTAGGCTTGTTCTATACACATTATTCTGTCTTGTTTCAGAAACTGACCTAAATAAACCTAAGGGTGTGGCTGCAAAACATTCCTCCTTCCTCACTGCTGGGTTTCAAAGCTTTGCTTTTGCTGGGCATGGTGGCGCCCGCTTTTAATCTCAGCATTGGAGAGGCAGAAGCAGGCAGGTCTCTGAGTTCTAGGCCAGCCTGGTCTATACAGTGAGTTCCAGGGCAGCCAGGAATACATAGTGAGACCCTGCTTCATTATATATATAAATACACAAGTAAATAAATCTAATTCCAGTTTCAAGCCTTGCCTTCCAGGAAGCCCGTGTTGATATCAGCATGAGGTAGGCACAGGAACACCCAGGAACACAGTGTCCATGTTTCAGATCAACTCCTCAGATTACTTAGGGACTGGAGTCATTCAGGAGGCTGAGGAGAGCATGAGGTGGGTGGCAGGGTGTCCTGGGAAGGTGCAGAAGGCCGAGGCCTGTGCAGGGCGTTTGAAAACCAGGGTGGTTTGGAAGCGACAGTTCCCCCAGGCTTTTGACAGCCCTGTACCCAGCCGAGGAGGGAATGCTTATGTTTTGTACGTGGGTACATTTGTGTAAGCATGCATGTGCCTCAGACTTGTCCAGTAGGCTGGCTGGCTTGCCAGTGAGTTCCAGGATCTGTCTCCCTCCCCCAGTGCTGCGATTCCTAGTGGGTACCTCCAGGCCCAGCTTCTTTTTATGTGGGTTCTAGGGATGCCTTATGCTTGCAAAGCAACACTTCACTGACTGAGATAAAGAAGTTATGAACGCATTCTTTTTGTTTTGTTTTGTTTTTCGAGACAGGGTTTCTCTGTGTAGGTTTGGTGCCTGTCCTGGATCTCACTCTGTAGCCCAGGCTGGCCTCGAACTCACAGAGATCTGGCTGGCTCTGTCTCCCGAGTACTGGGATTAAAGGTGTGTGCCACCACCGCCCGGCTATGAACACATTCTTTGAAGGCTGATAAATTTTCCTCATTTTTTTCCACTTTGTCCTTCCATTCAGCCTGTGCCTTAACTTTGTGTTAACTGCTCAACTAGGGCATCATGATAGGCTGCTTTCTAGATGTTTGTAATAAAAGGAGCTTCTGGGTGGCCTTTCTTCTTTTCCCCTGCCCTGTAGGATGAGCTGACGACCACCAAGAGGAGCTACGAGGATCAGTTGAGTATGATGAGCGACCATCTGTGCAGCATGAACGAGACCCTGTCCAAACAGAGGGAAGAGATCGACACGCTGAAGATGTCCAGTAAGGTGTGTGGGGAGGGGACGTGGGGATGTTCGTGCAGCTGTGAAGTGTTTCCAGAGAAAAGATTAGGAGTAAGGACTTGTGAATCCTCTTCCTTCACTTCGTTTTCCTGTCCTAAAAGAAAAATCGTGTCTTTGGCTGAGTCTAAGCTGAGGTTTTGACATTTTTGCTTTTGTGTAAGAGTGAGGGGACTAGCAGGTGGCCTGTCTGTATAAGATCCTAATGGTATGTGGGTAATTCTTAGCAGCTTGTTTCATTCCGTAAAGTCATTTACTCTTATTAATTCACAGACCCTTAGCAAGTTGTTTCATTCGGTAAAGTCACTTATTCTCGTTAGTTCACAGACGAAAGCCTCACACAGCTTAAGGAAGCCACTGAGACGCTTACCCAGTCCCCAGCTCCGACTCTGTCAGTGAACTGCACATTCTGAGACCATAGGCCTCACTTAGGGTTTACACTGTCAGTTATCCACCGCAGGAAGAGAAGGAACAGACAGTGTTGAAACTGCCACAACCACAGAACTAGCTTACCGTCCTCTTTCGTGGTTCCTGTGTCCCTCGCCTGCGCTGTGTCCTCACGTCCACACTTAACTGTTTACATACATACATGTTTACGTTAGGGGCTAGGATCAGTATATGAGGGGAACATACTACACTTTTTTCTTTTTCCCTTTAGGTCACCTTTATTAATACTATGCTTCCCAAGCCCACCCATTTTCTCATTTTTCTTGACAGCTGAGTAATATTGCATATTATACCTCTCCCACATTTTCACGACCTCTTCATCTGTTGGTGGGCATCTCGGCTGGTTCCATTCCCTTGCTGTTGTGAATAGAGCAGCAAAAACATGGATGTGCAGATCTCTCTGCATTAGGAACTGGCCTTCTTTGGGTATATGCCCAAGAGTGGAATAGAGTCCTTTATTTATTCTCATAACTGCCCATATGACCTAGGAATGCTAACCATTTTATCTCCAGGATTCCTGTTGATTTTGTTTCTCATAGAGTCTCTGTCCAAACCAGTCAGTAGATACTGGGTAATGTGCTTAGGTTGGCATGCATTTCCATATACCCTGTCTCTGTTGGTGAATGGTAATAGGCAGCTTCTTTCCTATGAATGTAAGCTTCACGGCAGCAGGCATTCCGTTCTGTGCATCGTCTCAGATGGCCAGGCGGTACCTGACCACCATCTGAGCTAGAGAGGCAGTAGACAGGTGCAGTGGCAGCATTGCACGGTGGAGTAGACAAAGTCGCCGCTGGGCGAGTTCCCCTGGAGAACATGCCGGGGTGCTACACTGGAGCCTGTGTTACATGACCCTCCTCAGCATCGTTCAGGACATTCATCAGCGTCTCACTGTGTGGGGAGGTGTTACCTGTGCTTGTCTGGGCCATCTCTGTGCTGATGACCCGCCAGATGTTTCTGATTGTGACTCCAGTGACTTGTGCTTCAGGAAGTGTGGCCTTGGAGGCAGGAGGGACGGTCCTCTCCGTGAATACCTCCCCTTACTCTCGTGACTTGGTTATAGTTATAGTCATAATAGAGTGCACACGCACTGAGGAGATCATCTTCGGTTTTTCTGTGACTGAATTTACAAGAGGGCTAGTTGTAGCACTAGTCCAGGAGGCAGTGACAGTGATTCCAGAGAAATGTTTCAGCCCCCGAGCTGCACATCCGTCATGTGAGGTGAGCAAGGTGGACCATAGCTACTTCAAAAATTCTGCAATTTACACTAAAGGCTGTTCCTTAAATTGCCTGGATTATTAAATCCGAGTAAGAGACCTCCCTTCAGCTCAGAGTGGTGTTCTTAACCATTCTTCGGTCATTCTGTAAGTAAGCCCCGTGTTTGGCTTCCTCCTTGTCTTAGTCAGGGTGACTGTTGCTGTGAGGAAACACTGTGACCAGAAAACAGCTGGAGGAGAAAAGGGTTTATTCAGCTTACACTTCCACAGCACTGTTCATCACTGAAGGAAGTCAGGACAGGAACTCAAGCTGGGCAGGAACCTGGAGACAGGAACTGATGCAGAGGCCATGGAGGAGTGCTGCTGACTGGCTTGCTCATCATGGCTTGCTCAGCCTGCTTTCTTATAGAACCCAGGACCACCAGCCAGGGTTGGTACCACCCACCCTGAGCTGGGCCCTCCCCCATCAGTCACTAATTAAGAAAATGCCCTACAGGCTTGCCTGCACCCTGTTCTTATGGAGGCATTGTCTTATTTGATGTTCCCTCCTTTCAGATGACTTTAGCTGTGTCAACTTGACATAAAACTGTTCATCACACTCCTCCATTTATCAGTAATTTGTATTGCTCCAGTGTCCTCTTGTGGCTGAGTGAGCTTTGTCTCCCCTGGATACAGAGTAAACATCTCCACTATGTGTGTACCATAATCTGCAAGTGTTGCCCACTTATGGGAAGAAATGGTGCGTGGGCCTCATCATTTAGGCATTTAATTAGAATATAGTCCTAAGAAGTGAACCTCTCCAAAGAGAAGAGAATATGCAAAACCACCATGTTGAAGAGCGTGTGTAGCACTACTCCAAGCTCTCAGTAGTTCTCAACTGGGTCTCCACCTCTTTGGGGTCATTGGAAAACAGATATTTACATTACAATTCATAACAGTAGCAAAATTACAGTTATGAAGCAGCAATGAAATAGTTTTATGGTTGGGGGTCCCCACAACACGAGGAACTGTGTTAAAGGGTCTCAGCATTAGTAAGGGTGAGAACCACTGCTGTACAACCTGTTTATTTAGACAACAAAAACCATATTGGGGCCAAAACTATTTTGCTTCAAGAAATCTCATACGAAAAGGAATTTTGGTAAACTGGGTAGTTGTGTGCTTTATTTATTATTCATGCCCCCGAGAGGGTTTGGGTCATGGAAGTTGGGAGCAGGGAAAGTCAAAAGTAATGAACAGCTTTGTGGTTACTGAATAGAGGCTGACATGCAGATTATCGGCCAGCTGTTCCCCAGATGGGAAGCAGAGTGTTCCCTGGGACACCATGGCCCCCAGACAGCCTGCTTTGCAAACGTGTGACGCCTTTTCGGAAGCTTGTGCTCTATGGTGACTTTTCTTTGCACAGGGAAATTCTAAGAAGAACAGGAGTCGATAGTTGACGAGGAGCTGGACGCGACTGTTCCCTCCAGACCGGCTGCAGCTGCTGCCCAGAGTCTCGGGGCCAGACTCCACAGCCAGTGCTGGTGGCCCCTGGGAGCTGAAGTGCTGCTGCGGGACCTGTAAACTAGCCAGTGTTGTCCGTGACCTTGAGACATTTGAAGTCTTTGTAAACAGCAAGGCAAATACAGAATTTGATGTTGACAGTCAATGGAAACAATAGACATAACCATGGATATTGTAGGTTTCCTTACGCTGTTTTTACTGTGCACTTTTTGAAATTAGGATTTAATTTCAGTATGTAAGAACAACAAATATTTTGTATATTTTCAAACTCGATTATATGGTAATGGATTTGGTATCTATGGAATAGATGTATGTTTCTGGATAAAATGCTTAAATCGTCAGATGTCATTACTTCCTGTATTGTCATTTCTTCTTATAATTGAAAATTGAAAGACGTCTCAGATTCTTTTTAAAAGATTCTCTTCCTCTCCCTCCCTCCCCTCCCTCCCCCACCTCCTCCTCCCTCCCCGCCCTCCCTCCATCCCCGAGGTGAGAGCCTCGCATCCCTTAGAGCCTGTGGGTTTGCTGTCATGTCTGCGGCTCTGCAGTTCTCTCTGTGTTAGAATAATTGCTAAAGGAAATTCATGTCAATAAATCCTACCCACATGAACCTTTCAGTCTGTCTGTGACCATGTGATAAAGGGAACCGAGACTGCATCCAGTCCCTGACTCAGAGATAAACTTCCTCGCTGAGCGGTCCAGCAGTTCAGCCTCTAGAAGGGAACCACCTTTCTTTTTTTTTTTTGGTTTTTCGAGACAGGGTTTCTCTGTGTAGCTTTTCGCCTTTCCTGGGACTCACTTGGTAGCCCAGGCTGGCCTCGAACTCACAGAGATCCGCCTGGCTCTGCCTCCCGAGTGTTGGGATTAAAGGCGTGCGCCACCACCGCCTGGCTGGGAACCACCCCTTGGTCTCTCCTTGACACGTGCCTGTCCCTGCACCCCACTCCCAGGGCCACAAGCAGATGTTGTGTGCTTAGCGGCCTGTCTCTGTCTAGCGGATAGAAAACTAGGGCTTAGAGGGCCGGGGCAGCCTGGCCGCAGTCACGAGTGCGCGCCAGAGCCCAGGGGACGGGGCGTTCCACTCCAGGTGCTGTGTATCTGAAAGGTAAACTATTACATTTCTCAATAACGCCATGACTTTATCCAGTCTCCTCTTTCACATCTTCATTCAGAACCCCGTAAAGCTTCTGGTTAGCTTCTTAGATTCATTTAAAGGCCAGATACAATATTTGCCTTTGACATAATTTTTTTCTTTTTTAAAAAGTTTTATTTTTAAAAATTAAGTATGTGTGTGTGTGCACATGAGAGCAGGTACCTGTAGAGGCCAGAGGCCTAGTAACCCCTGGAGCTGGAGCTTCCGATGGAGACCAATTGATGGGAATCGGACTCCGGTCCTCTACAAGAGCAGCAGATGCTCTTAACTGCCGCTGTCTCCCGAGCTGGTGGCATGATTTTTTTCTCCTTTGACTTAAAGGACATTATTTAATTTTATTTCTTAATGTGTATGACTGCTTTGCCTACACGTATGTACATGTACTGCATGTGTGCCTGGTGCCTGGAGAGGTCAAAAGAGGGCATTGGATCACTTGGAACGAGAGTCACGGCCTGTTGCAAGCTGTCATGTGGGTGCTGGGAACTGAGCCTGGGTCCTCTGCAAGAGTGGCAAGTGATCTTAACCCCAGAGCCGTCTCTCCAGCCCCTGACTTTTTTTTTTTAATACGTATTCTCTCCTATACAGACCTCACCAACTGTCAGACAAGTTTAGACGCCGTTAACTTCGCTGTCATCACTTACTTCTCACGAGAGTTGCAGAGTGTGCGCAGGTGTGGGAAGGACACATTCAGGTCCCTCTCAGTTATTAGAAACACTTTGCCAACCTGGCTTTACCCTACTGCGCACACACTTTTTTTTTTTCTTGGAGTGTTTTAAGGCCAGCCTAAGACACTGGGTTATTTCATCCGAATGCTTTAGTTGTACGAGTGTCAGTGAGTGTGGTGAGCACTGGTTTCTGAACCTGTCTTATTCATATGATCATTTAGTGCAAGGAACATGTGTGTGCGCAGGTTCTGCACAGTGTGTGTGTGTGTGGGGGGGCAAACAGCTACATCCACTGCCTGGAGAGCTGAGTCGTGACATAATAATGACGTAATCGTGAACTGCTCTCATCCGGTCCTGGGAATGTCTCAGATCAAGAAACACAAAGTAATACATAGAGGCTATTTTTCCTCAACTTCTCTGTATTTAATTTTTTAAGACTTTTTTTATTATTTTTAATTATGTGTATGTCTCTGGTGTGTGTGATAGGGTGCACATGAGTGCAGAGGCCAGAGGCATTGGGTCTCCAGGCGCTGGAGTCACAGGTGGTTAGGAGCTGTATGATGTGGGTCTGGAAACTGAACTCGGGTGCTCTGCAAGGGCAGTATGTGTTTTTAACTGCTGAGCCATCTCTCTCCAGCCCACAAATTGTCTAGACTTTAATCAAAGCTATGAGCTTTAGTTTGAGTCAGACTATTCTAACATACATGGTACTGAGGGAAAACAAACCAAAACCAGTCCCCTAATCCTTCCACCTCCTACTCTGTAAAGAGAAAGCCACTTTCCCTCACTGGTAGTGCTGCAGCCCTCAAGAATATGAAGTAGAGATTTGGCTGTATATGATAAAGCTGTACCTTGAAGGATCAAGGAATCCTTCTAGAGAAGTCAAATATCCAGAAATATTTGATGTTATTCAGCTTTTAATATATCAGATGTTTCCTACTATCAATTTCTTGTGTGCCCATAACGCCTGTGCCGTAATGGCAAACAATATAAGCCTCTCAGACCTACTGCTGATCTGTACTAGTTAGCACCCCTACAGAGACAATGCCTGTCTCCTAGGCCTAGGAGGCAGGTGGATTGTAGGTACATAGCTTTGTTTCTTGTGCAAATGAAGCTCAGACCATCCCTTTCCCTCACAGACCTAGTGGTATCTCAGAGCTATTGACTCAGAACAAAAGGTTTTTTGCATAACCAGGTAGAGTGAAGACGGGAGAATTCCTGACTCCGGTTGGGATTAGAGTGGTTTAGCCCAAGGAGAAAGAGCAAGGGGAGGTTTTGCAGATTGTAGGTGGATTTGAGTCAGGTCAGGAGAGTAGGAGAGGAAGGAAAGATGGGGGTGGTGGAGGAATGGAGGACGAAGATGAGATCGATAGCAGAAGAGCTTAGTTAGGGCTATGAGAGGACAGGAAGAGAAGGGACGGAGAGGAGCTATATATAAGAATAGAAATAAAGCTGTGTAGATAGAATTTAATCTCAGAGGAATAAACTAAATGGACGAAAGAACCTCATGTACTTAGATTCCTTTCCCTCAGATACCCCACACCAGCTGTGGCATCTTCTCCAGGACTCTGGGAGAAATCTTCTCAGGGCAGGCCCCTGGGAAAATTTTGATAGTTTAGTATTTGTATTTCCAGAGAACATGCTACTTGCCTTTGCTTTTCCTGTTAAGCACTAGCTTTGCACTTGGGAGATGTTTTGTGTCCCTCCCTACCCCTAACACCCACACAAATACTTTCTCTTTAAATTGGTTACTTTGCCTTTTGATTATGTCGATATTCAATATAAACTAACCTGTGGTTGTTCAAATGCACGTGATAGCCAAGTCACATAATGTATGACTTTTCCTCTCCTACCTAAGTCTCTGTTTTCCCTGGAGCCAATAATGGCCTTTAACAAAATGTATTATTAGGGTGCTGTTCATTCATTTTTAAACTTTTCCCCAGGTATGTAATTCTCCTTTCAGTGAAGCCAGATTCAGTTGAGCATAGTTTAGCTAATTCATCTTCAAGAAATCTCCAGCCAGGTATGATGGTGTGAGCTTGAGTCCCACCACTGGGGAGCTGAGGTGGAGGAGCCTTTGAGGCCAGACTAGGAAGCATATGAGACTCCATATCAAGGACACCGGTCTCTCTTGGAGCCTCCGGACTCACTGGGTGCTCTCTAGGTTGGCAGATCTACTGTTCTCCCAAGATTGTCTATCCTTAACATCCCAGGCAGTCACTGCCTCTCACCTTTCTCATGACAACCCTCTACTTACCACTTCGGCCTCCTCCCTGAAATGCTCTCTTCACTGCATAGGCCCCATGGCATGGGCAGTGAGAAATGAGAGAAGATTCCCAGTCTCAGCAGTGGAGGCTCAGATAGTGTCTGATGTGTGCACACACACTGAAAGCCGCAGACGGCAACAGCATAGAGACTTGTGTGGTAGTTTGAATGTAACTGGCCCCCATAATCTCATAGGGAATGGCGCTATTAAGAGGTATGGCTTTGTTGGAGCAAAGGTATGGCCTTGTCAGAGGAAGTGTGTCACTGTGTCTGGGGCAGGCTTTGAGGTTTCCTGTGCTCAGGATACTGCCCAGTATCTCAGTTGACTTCCTGTTGCCTGCAAGATGTAAGACTCTCAGCTACTACTCCAGCACCATGTCTGCCTGCGTGACACCATAATGATCATGGACTAAACCTCTGAAACTGTAAGTGAGCCACCCCAACTAAATATTTTCCTTTATAAGAGTTGCCGAGGTCTTGGTGTCTCTTCATAGCAATAGAAACCCTAACTAAGACAACTTGTTCTCTGGAGAACTCATTAAAATGACATTTCCTACCTTTTCTTGATTATATATTACATGCATATTGTTGAAAATTTGGGAAACTAGGCACCTGCTCTTCTCACCCCAGCACCCACACGAGGCGGCTCACCACCTGTAGCTTCAGCTTCAGGGGATACAACATCATCTTCCAGTTTCTGTGAACATACTCATTTGTACATACCCACACAAAGAGACACATGTACCCCAAGCAGAATAAAAAATAATTTGGAAATGTTCTTATTCTTGCTCTTGTTTAATGCACACATATGTGTTTTAATAAAAATTAAGTTATGTGATGAGAAACTCCACATGGAAACAAGATTGTCTAGTGGGAAAGGGAAGTCCATTAGATGGCTCCTACCGCCTGGAGGTACCGTGCACACTGAAAGATTGTCTAGTGGGAAAGGGAAGTCCATTAGATGGCTCCTACCGCCTGGAGGTACCGTGCACACTGAAAGCAGCCGGAAGCATGGAGCGGAGCCTTCAGGCACAGCTTGAGAGACTGGTGAATGTGTGTCTTGTCATGGCGTCTGTCACCGTCAGATGCGGTGCCTGCCGGTACTGGCTTCTAAAGCCGATAAACTGGATTGTCATAGAAAATGGGATTTAACATGAAGATAGCAACATCGTTGGCAGATAATGTCTGGGGGAGCATGTGAGAGCCACTCTGACGAGGGATAGTTTGTTCTGTATCATAAGGGGAAGTTTCCATCCTCCAGGCAGAGCTGTTGCTTTTGGTGTGATGTTAAGACACTGTTAGGTAAACTGACAGGACCATGAACGTGACTGCTTTTAAGTTCCTGTCACAGTTTATATCTGAAACATCCCGCACAGGCTCATGCTTTGGATGCTTGGTGCGCATCTTGTGGACCATTTTGAAGGCTGTAGAGTCTTTAGGTATGAGGCTTACCTGGTGGAAGTGGGTTGCTGGGGTGGGCCCCCACAGTCCAGTCTGCTCTTTCTGCTTCCCGGACCACAAAGAAGTGAACAACCCTGGCACATATTACTACTGCCATACCTTCCCTTCTGGGATGGACTGACATCTCTCCAAACCCATTGGCAAAAATAAAACTTTCCTCTGTTGAGTTTTGTTTTTTTTTTTTTTCCCTGCCAGGTATTGGTCACTACAAGACAGAGGTAACTTAACACTTGCATTAAAAAACAGCAAACAAACCAAAAAAGCTCAAGAGTGTCTGCAAAGAAGTTAAAACAAGCAGAATCAACTAGCTTAAAACCACAGAATGAGTTGCAACCAAAAGCTTTCTTCAATTGACTGAAAGTCTTCTCCATGGTTAAAATCCCCAGACAGAAAAGGTGCAATTTCTAGACCTGGTTTATGCATCATTATCCCTTGAGGTTGGCCCTGGCTTTAAAATTAGTATTTTAAAGATTTATTTATTTGATTTTATGTGCACGAATGTTAGCCTGCATGCATGTATGTGTACCACATGCTTGCATGATGCTCATGGAGGTCAGAAGAGAGCCGATTCCCTGGAACTGGAGTTATAGAAGGTTGTAAGCATATCAGTGCTGGGAACTGAACCAGGGTCCTCTGCAAGAACAGCAAGTTCTCTTAACTGCTCAGTCCTTCCTGTTCTTAAAAGTCCTCAAATTTCTCCATAACGTTAACAAGAAGGGAACCATAGACGATGGTAGATGATGCTGAGAAAACATCCAAGAGCTGCTGCTGTGGGATGTCTTTCTGTATGCTATGAATATGTGTTGCTCTGATTGCTTGATAAGTAAACCTACATTGACTTATGGCAGGTCAGGATGGATCCAGGTGGAGAAATCTAAGATAGATAATGAGAGGAGAAGGGAGAGTAAGGGGAGATGCCAAACTGCTGTCCAAGGGGCAACATGTAATGGGATGCAGGTAAAGCCACAGAACACATGACAATACATTGATTAATAGAAATGGGTTAATTTAAGATGAAGGAGCTAGCTAGCAAGAAGCCTGCCATGGGCCATACAGTTGGTAATTAATTAAGCCTCTGAGTGATTATTTTATAAGTGGCTGAAGGACCTCAGGGCCAGGTGGGACATAGGAAAATTTCCAGCTACATTTTGGTGCCCAACATGGTAGCAAGAATTTTTGTCAGGGACCAAACATGAACCATGGAAAGGTACTAGCTAGGCCAGAGAACAAGCCACAGGCCCTAAACCAGATGCCCCCAAAGATAAAGAACATCCCGCAGTTAGATAGCATAGCAACAGAACAATGGGCCCTGACCAGTGACCTTACCACCTAGCACAACATCCTGTAGCCTCACGACTTGCACGTCCTCCTCAACTGCACGTCCAGTACGTCCTACACCCCTTCCCTCCTTCCTGCCCCCTCCCCCTCCCATGCTATATAAACCTTGCTGAGGAGAATAAAATTTGCAGCTTGGCCGGGTGGTGGCGGTGCACGCCTTTAATCCCAGCACTCGGGAGGCAGAGCCAGGTGTATCTCTGTGAGTTCGAGGCCAGCCTGGGCTACCAAGTGAGTTCCAGGAAAAGGCGCAAAGCTACACAGAGAAACCCTGTCTCGAAAAACCAAAAAAAAAATAAAAATAAAAATAAAAAAATAAAATAAAATTGCAGCTTGATCAGAACCCTGTCTTGCTGTCTTCCTTTGTGTCTCCCATCCCTTTCATTCTCTCCCACAGGCGAGTCGCCCCCGTTGAGACCCCACTGGCCGGGGCAAATTTTCACCCAAAAACCTGAGAAAGCTTTAGAAAAGAGTTCTAAAATGGAGCCAAGAGCAGCTTCCTAATTCATGTTGCTCATGGTGGGCCACAGTACAGAGATGCATCCCCTGGCCATAGTGGGCTTCACGGGCAACATGGCAGACTCCCACAGTCTCTGAGAGGCTAGGCCTCAATATAAAGAGGCTTCTCCCAGCTGCTTGGGAGCACAGCCTTGGGCTTAAAAAACACAGGTATACTACTTAATACTGCTTCCCAGAATTGGGGAGATAAGCATGACTCATTGGTACCTGCACCATGTTAAAAACCTAGTGGGGTGGGGCCAGCAGCCAGTGCTGCTGCTGCTTTGGTCCTAGCCACGCTGCACTTTAAAGCAATGGTCAGAAGATATAGACAGTCATAAAAATATATATATAGTTTTAAAATAATAAAGTCCTTAGAAAGGGCAATAAAGTAATCTTAAAAAAGCCACGTAATGATGAAAATTACATAGAGAGTCTGGATTATATTGTCTTTGAGATTTTAATTGTAGAAAGACATTTGATTGTAAAAGCTACTTAGTTAACCCAATATGTATATTTTAAAGGTATCTTGACTTCAAAATTTATGTCTAAGGATATGTTGCTTTGGAAAGGAGGTTCTGCTTTTCTTTCCACAGAAGATGAGAAGCTGTGGATCCCTTCCAGGTTAATATGGTTTCATCAAGGAAGACCCCCTGAGAGGTCTCCAGATGATCCAACACCCAGAATGGCCTCAATGCAACTGGCTCAGAGACTACTCCAGTCAGAACTTGACCATAATCCTAAAATTTTCTTTGTGTCCCCATAAGACGACCAGTGCTCCCAATCAGCAGGAAGTAGCCTAGATAACTATGCCTACATTCCCAAAAAATAGATTATGAATGTTTGTCTTTGTTTAGGGGTTTGGTTACAAATTGTTATTGGTCATAGTCAATCTCTTTCTAAAGAAGAAAAGGGGATATAGATATGATAAGATGAAAGGGTAGATTATTGAATCTACGTTTAAAGAGCAACAACTTATTTGAAATGTTTTACATTGCTATGGATTTTAGTTTATTGATAAAAATTTAAAGCTAATTTTGTTATACTATATATATGTATATATATATTTCTGCTCTTGTTTAAGGTACTATGTTTATGCAACTCATTTAAAATTGTAATGTATAATTAAGAAATATAGATTAATAATTAGTCATCTATAATAATCAAATTTATAGTCACATTAGTTAACTTTTCTAGGTATACATAGATATATTCAATTAGGTAGGTAATCTTCAAATACTTCAAAGATCTACAGAATATGTCATTTAAAATACTTTAAGAACTTAGACTTTTCTCGACAATGAGACATGTCTGCTCCTGGCAGCACCAATTACTTCAAAGAGGATGATGGGCATCGAAGAAACTCCATATGGAGTTTACTTTCTTTATTGGCAAAAATAGCCATTTGGGCAAGAAACTGCTGTTGCCTGGACTGATTGATAATATGTTGTATAAACTAGACATACAGGAACCATAGGAAAATGACCACTGAATTTTGCCAAAACAAGGTGAGATGGCCCTTCAGGTTCCTGCTTCACAGAGGACACTGCCAGACATTCTACAGGACACAGGGAAAAGCAACTGAGAAACTCTAGGTCTGTAGGCTGAAGATGGATGCCCCAATGTTGCAGAGGAACTTTGGATGACTGTCCAGGCAGCCAGATGTCTCTGTCATTTCTAGAATTATGGAAGTTGCTTACAAATACTTCCTGTTTACTCAGGTAATATTATATCCTTCTGGGGTCTTTGATGTAGTTAAAGACTAGATAGTTGTAATTATCGCTTTCCTTAGTTATGATAAAAGATAAATTAGATATAAAACTTAAAACTCACAAAAATAGGATAGATGGTAGAATATTTTCTAATTTTGCCAAATATAAGTAGACTAGATATTATATCTTGCTTGATAATTGTTTTATTATATGTAATTTTACTATGTTGAAATTAAAACCTTCCCTTTTGATTGGACAGAAAAGGAGAAATGCTGTGGGATGTCTTTCTGTATGCTGTGAATATGTGTTGTTCTGATTGGTTGATAAATAAAGCTGCATTGGCCTATGGCAGGGCAGGATGGAGCCAGGTGGGAAAATCCAAGAGAGATAATGAGAGGAGAAGGGAGAGTAAGGGGAGACGCCAAACCACTGTCCAAGGAGCAACATGTAATGGGACGCAGAAAAAGCCACAGAACATGTGCCAATACATAGATTACTAAAAATGGGTTAATTTAAGATGAAGGAGCTAGCTAGCAAGAAGCCTGCTATGGGCCATACAGTTGGTAATTAATTAAGCCTCTGAGTGATTATTCTATAAGCGGCTGTGGGACCTCAGGGCCGGGAGAGACATAGGAAAACTTCCAGCTACAAGCCACACCAACAAGGGGTGTCTATTCTGCGTTTGAAGAGGAAGTTCCTGTTCTCGGCTGAGAGCTATGTTCTCAGATATCACCGTGGTGATGAATAGGAAGCCTGTCAGCAAGCAAATTCCTCTGCCTTACATTTCTGAGCAGTTTAGTAATTAGTTCCAAATTAGGAGGCTGGCTGGCGAGTATAGTCCTGTTCTTCCAAATCTTTGGAAGAAAAAGGCTGGAGAGTGTTTGAACAACTTTCCATGAAAAGACAGCAGGGGAAGCATGGTGGAGCCTGCCAGTGGAGGGGCCTCGAAAGGCAACTCCCCAGTTGGAACCTTAGTGTTGGTTTTACGAGGGGCTTTAATTATTCCTGAACTCCACCCCACTGCTTTCCTAAACACCAGGGAGTACAGGGGGATGGCCCAGGAGACCCAAGAATAGAAACAGCATAATCCAGTCAACAGAATGTCAGTCACATCCTGCTCAAATACTGAAAAATATTCTCCCTTGGCCTCTTCCCAGACTCCTCTGTTTCTTCCTTCTTGCTAGGCCTTGAATTCATGCTCTTGCTTCCTCAGTCTCCTGAGTGCTATAGGCACACATCAGTGTATAGTCTGTCCTATTTAGCTCACCTCTTTAGTTGGGCTAAACGGGCAATTTTCCCATTGTATTTTAATGTATGTCATCTACCTCAGCACCTGCAGGTGCTTGAAGCAGGAACCACACCTTAGCCTCGGACACTCGCAGGGTATCGTGTACATAGAAGGCAGGCAATCAATGCTCATTGGATACTTCTTAGGCACTGAGCCATGGACCAACTGTAGCCACTAGTCAGTGTAGCCCAAGCCATACCAGGAGGGGCACGTTCATGGTAAAAGACTGTCCATCACTGACTGGTTGTGATCGATATGGTTGCTTCCGGTTGACATTCTCAGTGAAGATGTCGGCTTTTTAGCTCAGTAAGTCTCCATCCAAAATGTATTTGAATTTCCTCAGAAAAGGACACTTAGCAGTAGCTTGGGTCAGCTCAGAATGTTTCATGCATGTAAAATGTCTGTACCAAGTGCTTTCTTCTTTAATATGGTTTCCCCAAAGCTATCACCGTCTTGAATGGTTCATGTCATCTAAATAGAGACTATTAGTTATAAAGTTTGAGAGAGGAATAATGTTCTTATAAACCATTTGAGACTAAGCCTGACCCTCCTCTTGAAGGTATATTGATCCCAATAGCTTTCGCTGACTTGGATTTGAAGAATTCTAAGGTATCTGAGGTATCCCTAGGCCCTACTACAGAACTTTTGAAGAGCTTGTGATACTGGATCCTGAATTCTTTGAATCCTGGTGGTTGGACAGACTACTTCAATATCTTTTCCATGTGCTATGTTTTCCAAGGCCACAAAGACAATATCAGAAGTGTTTAAAACAGACTCCCACTGCTGTCTGAATTCAGGGGTCTCCTGGGGAGTTTTCAGGGGTCCCTGAAAAGGCTGTCGGGAAAAGGGAAAGCTCTGAATAGAAGTGAGAAGGATGTTCTCTGAGGGTCTGTTTACTGTGTAGCAGGGGAAAGGAGCTGGAATAAAATGAGGTCCCAGCCGGTGACCTGGCTGTGGTGGCTTTGCTGAGGAGAGGCTAAGCTGTTTACCGCCAGATTTTAATACAAAAACAAAACTGCCAGAGAGACTCCCGTGGAGACAGGAGCTGGAGTAAGGAAAGAGATCCTGTGTTTACAAAAGTGAGGAGCTCCAGAGCAATGCTGAGTCACGGGACAGGAGGAACGTCCCTAGTTAAAAGATGAAAACAGGTCTCAATGAACTGTAGCAGTCTGTAGAAAATCACATGCCCGTTTGCTCCCCAGAAGGGTCAAAGTTTCCATGAGATTTCTTTCACCAGCTGAGATACCCCACTAATCAAGGCCGTACTGCTTATCTCAGGGATGGAAAAATTGAACAGGTGTACTCGGAAAGCTGTGTAGTGGTAGTGACTTTTGCAAGTGTGTTGATTTCTGTATGCCTCTTTTCTTCAGTTAGCTATGGCATTTCTGAGATGGGCTGGCCTCCCTGGAAGCTAGTGGTAGACACAAGGCACAGAGGCAGAGGGGCAGCATAACTCAGCCACTTACCTTTTTCAAATCTATCATCTATCTGTGTATCTATCATCATCATCTCTATCTATCTATCTATCTATCTATCTATCTATCTATCTATCTATCTATCTATCTATCTATCTATCAATCATCATTTGTCTAATTTGGCGCTCTGACAGAGAACTAGAGTTTGCTTCCCATGCTGGGAAGCTCATAACTGCTTGTAACTCTGTCTCCAGGGAATCTGATGCCCTTTTCTTGTCTCCTTGAATACACACACACACACACACACACACACACACACACACACACACACACGTGCTAGCAATCAGACTCCAGGCTTTGCATTGTAGGTGAGCACCACTGAGCCCCGTCTATCCAGACCTCACCTTTTCTCCTTCCCTTCTTTCTCCGTCTCCTCTGCCCTTCTTGCTCTCCACTCCCCCCACCTCCTTACCAGAAGGCGGACCAGCTCCTGTCTGCCAAAGTTACCAGGATTTTACTCCCTATGCTCTGGGCTCTCACGCAAAACAGACCTCAGATCTTGGCCATTCCTGGGATGGTAGTGAGGGGAAATGGGGAGGTGAGGGGCACTCCTTCTGTTTATTTCTGTTATTTGTGTTATACTCTTAAGTATAAACACACTTAGAAATCTTACCAGAGAATGACATCCCCAGTGTGTCCAACTGTGTGGCATGAGACACACCTGTTCCCTCTCTGGCCATCCGCTCCCTCCCTGGATCCTGGTGGCTGGGCAGACTACTTGAATATCTTTTCCATTTTACCAGGTTTTCTGAGGCCACAAAGACTACACCGGGAAAGTGTTTTAAGAGGAATCCCACTGCTGTGTGAATTCAGGGAGCTGCTCCACCAGAATTCCCAGCTTCCTCTCACCTGGCGGCCCACCACTCAGGTTGAGATGTTACACACAAGTTCTCTTCCCGGGCAGTCCATCTTGCTGACCACTAAACCAGTGTTCTCGACTGACATTCTGATACCACAGGGATTCACTGGGTGCCCCACTGAGTGTCCATCCTGGGGAATACCAAAAAACGATGGGAATCCATTCGAATCAAATGCTCTGCTTAAAAACCTTCCCGATTTCGCCAGGCGGTGGTGGTGCACACCTTTACTCCCAGCACTTGGGAGGCAGAGGCAGGAGGATCTCTGTGAGTTGGAGGCCAGCCTGGTCTACAGAGCAAGATCCAGGACAGGCACCAAAACTACACAGAGAAACCCTGTCTCAAAAAACAAACAAAAACAAAAACAAAAAAACCTTCATGATGTCATGCTTCACACTCCATTGCACCATTTCCCACCTCTCCTAAATACTCCAAACCACCTTAGGGCCTGGAGTGTCCTCTTCCCAGACACCCTAGCCAATCCAACTCAAGCCTCCATTCTGGGATTTGGTGTCTTTCCAGGAAAAGGGACGCCCTACTTCCCTTGTTTGCTGTGACTGGTTCAGTCTCGCTTGAGAAAGAGGTCAAGATGGGTGTCCTGAGAGTCAGTCACCTGTTGGCAGAGTACAGGGAAACCACGCTGGGGTGGAGACCCTCCCTTCTCATCTTAGGGCACTCTCCAGGAGACAGGCAGGAAGCGCTGCCATAATCCAGCCTCCGGCACACAGCGTGGCCCTTCACTCACTCACCTGGTCATCTGTGAATTTCACCCAGGGAGGAGGGATTCTTAGCACGACTCCCCACCCTTCGCTGTGGAACCGGCTGGTTCTACTTTGAAGGAAAAAAAAAAAGAGGAGGCACTCATAGAGGCCCCCAGAATAATTTGGTGACCCCCTTTTCCAGCTTCTGCGGGTGAAGCTAGGTCTCTTCCTTTTGGAGACTTCAGACTTGCCCGGGACAGCTAGCTGGATTGTGGAGAGAAGCGAATGTCCAATCTCATACCAGAAAAACTTTGGGGGATCCAGGGTGGAGAAAGGAGCAAGAAGGGAGGATCCCGCAGGGGAAGAGGGGCGGGGACAGAAGGAATGCCCGCGCGCTGCCTCTCCCCGCAGCCCCCCTGCCCGGCAGACGCCCGGGCCCTCCCTCCCCTTCTCCCTCCCCTGCTCCCTCCCCTGCTCCCTCCCCTGCTCCCTCCCCTTCCTCCCCTCTCCTCTTCCCGGTGTGGATGGCCGCGGCCAGAGTCGGAGCCCCAGCCGCGCTGCCCGTGAGTGAGGGACCGGCCGGAGGAGGCTTGACCCGAGCCCCTCTCCAGGGTGGGGTCGCCGGGGCTCGCTGGAGATTGGGGGCGGGGGCAGAGGACATCTCCTGGGCTCCCCCTCCTCGACACCCTGGGGGCGTCCAGGGCCCGCGAGGGGCTGGGCCCCGCAGACTTCTCTGTGCCCTGGGCCTGACTGCAAAGAAAGAAAAGTCCAACTGCACGAACAAGTCAGGTCCGCGGGCAGGACCGGGCGGGGACTGTAGGAACCCATGCGCGGTCCACCCAGACCTGGGCACCAGACCCTGTCGGGCAGAGCGCCTTGGAACTCAGGATCCCCACGCCTACGATACCCCACCCCCCCCACCCCAAGTCCTCCTAGCTCCTGCTCTTGGTGGTCCTGCCGCTGGTTTCACTTCCATCCCCTCTTTTCCTCTGAGATGGACCAGTCAGGCCGAGGCAGCCAGGCCAAGGGGTCACGCACAGGTTTTGGGACACTGCCCTAATATTTGCTACAGTAATGACATGTGCCAGGATTAAGTAAGTGGACCTTGTGGGTGCATGTGTTAATGAAATTGTATTCCTTGTTAGAACTCCACCCATCTGGGATATCTAGTTGTCTATCGTCTGTCTCTTTTCTTTCCAACTGTTCATCTCCCCCAACAATTGACAGTTAATCTAATTAGACTGCAAAGCTCATAAAGAAAAATAGAATGCTAGCCAAAAAATTCTGATCAGGGCCGGTGAGATGGCTCTGGGGGGGGTAAAGGTGATTTGGATTGCTGGGGACCCTAGACAGTGCAAGGAGAAAACCCACTCCCTCACATTGTTCTCCATATTCAACCCACGGACCACGGCACACACCATGCCCCCTCCACTGCTGCCACATAAATGAAAAACAAACAAACCACAGAAAAGCAGCTTATAGTAAATAAAATACAGAAGCTGGTCTTCCGAAAGTAAAGACTTCAGTCTCCACTAACAGTGTTTAGTGGGAGCTTGTTTTTCAGACTGCTCTAACCCGGCTATTACAGCCTCCCTCAGGCTAGAAGTTTTAATTTGCCTGACGTGCTTGGGCAGGAAGGCTGTTGTCTTCTCCTGTTGGTCTGCCTGTCTGCAGCCATGCAAACAAGTGAAAGAATAATGGAAGAGGCTAAAATGAGGAGGACCACAAACAAAACAAAACAGACAGTGCACCTAATCTGACTGCAAAGAGACCGTGGCTTTAGCTGAGTTCTGATAGGATGGAAGGGCTGTTTAGTCCGTTTGTGTGGTTTTTATGTCGGGTCCTATTAAGGCTGAATCAGTGTTTCCATGATGGACTTGGTCCTCTGGGTGCTTCCAGAAAGCCTGCTGAGTCTTGCGTGGGACTGTGCAGACGGATGCAGAGTAGTTTTTGTTGTGGTTCTGTTTGTGTTTTAGGGATTGAGTGAGGTTGATTGTCTGCCTCACCGACTCAGAGTTGCTGGAGGCAGCCAGGACCTCATCAAAGCTGAGCTGTGTGGGAGGAACTGCTGGGGAATGCCGCACTTCACTGTATGAGAGGAATACACCCTTTTGTCTATTTCTTGAGGGTGTGTTTATATGTGTGTGTGGTGTATGCCTGTGTGCATGCATCTGTGGGTAGCAGGGGAGGGTATTGGGTGTCCCTCTCAATCATCCTCTGCCGTATTCCCTTGAGACAGGGTCTCTCACTGAACCTGGAGCACATTGGTTTTTTTGTTTGTTTGTTTGTTTTGTTTTTTTTTTCCCAGTTCATTGGCAAACCCCAGCATCATCTTGTCTCTGCTCAGGCATGCCCCATTTTTGCCAAGTTGAATGTTTTATGTGGGTGCTGAGAATCTGTACTCAGGTCCTTGAGCTATCCCCTAAGGAAGACAAGCTTCTGAAAGACTTATTCTCCTTTTGTACAGACAACAATGGGATCATAACACATGTTGCAGACAACCTTTTAAAGCAGGTCAGGGTAGAAATAAAGATTTAAAGAATGTGGTAATGCAGAGACTCATAACTGCTTTTAGTACTGAGAAGAAGTGACTGTTGATATAGTTACATCCTCCCCTGCGAGGCTCAGGGAACATGGCTGAAGAGAGGGCGGATAGAATGGAAGAACTGAAGAATGGGAAGGCATGCCAAGAAAACCTATTTTTCTGAACGTGGAATGGATGATGCATCCATGAACTCATAGCAACCAGTAAGGCTTCCTGCACAAAACTGGGCCCATCAGCCTTCCGTCATGGATGGGGGAGTGGCTCATGAGGCCCCACCCTTCCCCGAGGAGCTACAGATAATGGTTTCTAGGGGGGTTATTCCTAGTGCTGTAACTATTGGTAAGCTGTCCTTGCTCAAGTAAATAACTCCCTATCCATGCTAAAACAAGTAATCCTAATAAAGTGAAATGGAACACACACACACACACACACACACACACACACACACACACACACACATACAGAGAGAGACAGAGAGAGACAGAGAGACACAGAGAGAGAGAGAGATAAGAGAACAATGAGGGAGGAGATGATCAAAGTACATTTTATATACGTATGGCATTGTGAAGGAATAAATAAAAAAGATTAAAAAAACTGAATTCATTGAAAATGGGGGGGGGGGACACTCATTTTAAACAGGATACAACTCATTTCTGCCCAGTTTGACAGCCCCACATTGTATGAATCAGTAAGGCTTTGTCAGTGGTCTCAGAGCATCACGAAGTGTTAGGACTTCCTTCATTGAAATGCACATCCTCAAGTGTTGAACTTGTATGGCCTCATTGCTTAGAAAAACAATGCCTCCTGATAAGAATCTTCCATTTCTTCCTCTTCCTGAGAGTTTTTAATCGGGTATCTAAAGTCCTGGAAGTCAACCTTATACTGTTTGGAGAAAAACTGCCCATCTGGCAATGTTCCCTTTTGCACCCACCATGGAGTGGATCTAGTTTAAACAGAGTGGTCTGCACCTCAGCATGGGCTTCAAGGCAAGATGCTGGAGATGCCAGAAGACCACGGAAGGGTCCCTGAGCTCAGGGTGAGCATGTTGGATAGTGAGGCGGAGGCCATATTTCCAAATAGCCAGGAGAAAGTCAGCCACCATCTGGCTGAGTCACAGGGGTTGGAAATACAGGAAGTGTGGGATCTACATCTCGAGGGAAGAGGGCAGGGTTGTCAGAAGTAAACTCACCTGGAGGAATGCTCCGTGGCCTTTAAACACTACACTGTACAGAATACTGAATCACACAGGAGATGCTTAGAGCGCGGGGTGAATTTAAATAGCAAGTTATGGATTAGAAAGCACTAGCCTTTTGCTCTTTGAAAATACACCTGTAACAATTGGAATTATATGCTTTGAAATGGATGGGGGGATTACAGTTGCGTTTGCTTTTTTTTTTGCGTGTTTGCCAGGGTTCCTCGGCTTTTGACAGTAATGATAGCTAACATTCACCGAGTGTTAAACACTTCACATGGAGTATTTCATTTTAAACGTCTTTGAGGAAAGAGCTATTATTATTTCCATTGTGGAGATTCAGAAGCCAGGATTAGAGGGGAATTTGCCATGGCTGTTGGGGCACCAACTGTGGGAAGCAAACCTTGAACTTAGGCTGGTGGTGAAAGTCTATGCACCCCAATTACTACGGTCCACTGCCCCTACACATAACTTATCAATATTACTATGGAAAAGTAGAAAAAGGAAATACTTCTTGCTTTAATAGAGTCAAATATTTTGATTGCTTATAAAATCTGCCTCCCAAATTCTTCATCTTCCACTGTCCTTTCTCTTTGGAAGTCTTTGAGAATTGCTCCAGACTTACAGCACAGTTGGGAAACAGCTCTACCCCATGAGATGTAGCCAGAATTCTCTGGAAGCTTCCCAGCCAGACTGGAGTTCCAGGAACCCATGGGATTCTGGTGCAGTTCCAGTATAAGGCTGGAATTTTTGAAGTAGACTAGGCAGATTCTGTCTCCAGAGCTGTCCGCTTGGGCATTCGCTGTTCTTTTCAGCAGCGTGAGTGGGCTGGGGAGACAATCGCGTCGTGTCTTGATGCTTAGTTCTGTGTAAACAAGGTAGTGAACTGGCATCTGGGAGCCTGGCTCCCTGGGTAATCCCATGCCTTGGCAAGGTTGGCTGATGTTAATGGCGATGGGGATATTCGGCATGATTCTGAAGCCCACTCTCACAGGCAGCCAGGTCCTGGAGGTCACTTATCCCTCCTCTTTATGGTACTACCTAATTTCTTCAGGAGGATCAGTTTGTTTGTAAGCACCCCCCCCCCAAAAAAAAAGAAAAAAAACCCAACCCTGCTGACTTAGATGTGAGAAGGATTTCTCTCTTCTACTTCTCAAGGAGAGATTTCTGGAAGGTTAATGGTTCTGATAATGGTGACCTCCTCATTGAAAACATTTTGTAGCCAGGTGTGGTGATGAAAGCCTTTAATTCCAGCCCTTAGGAAGCAGAGGCAGGAGGATCTCTGTGAGTTCCAGGACAACCAGGGCAATGCAGTGAGACCCTGGCTAAGAGTGAGTACTGCTCTTGCAGAGGGCCTGAGTTTGGTTCCCAGCACCCACGTAAGGTGGCTCACAACCACTTGTAACTCAGGCTCCAGGGATCAGACACCCTCCTCTGGCTTCCGTGGGCACCGTACTCACACGCTCATACCCACCACATACAATATAAAGAATCAACTGATAAATCTCAAAAAAAAGGAAGAAAAATAGATCTAAGGCTGAAGGATCCTCTGGAATGTTAATATAGGATCAGCCTTAATAATCTTTTTCCCAGGGGCCCAGAAGAGAAACTACGAATGGCGAGAATTATTTTTGGGAAAAGAATCTAAGTACACTGAGCTCTTTTGTCCGTCTACTTTATTCCTCTGGGATAAAATCCTATCCACACAGCTTCAGTTCTGTTCTCGTGTCTAGCTCCTTTCTTGCCTGATTTTCCTCTACCTTTATCCGCTGTCCCCTCTAAGTTCTAACTTAATTCTCTCATCTTAGATCATCTGCCCTTCTTGGTCTTTCTCATCTCGTTCTTACCCATCTGGCTCTTCCTCATCTTCCATCTCATTCTTCTAGTTCTCTATCTACTTCTCCTGTTCTTTTCTCTCCTCTCCATCTAGTCTTCTCTGAAAATAAAACGGCTTTTTTATCCCTTTGACCCTTATCTCTCCAAGCTATCTCTGCTCCCGCCATTTCTGGCGAGTGTGCTCGGTCGCTAGGCAACTTGGCTAGGCAACTTCCATCACAGCTAGATGTACCTGTAAGTTAGAACCCTTTAGTTTTGAGTTAATTGTTAAGGGTGGATCTAAAACTAGAGATAAGACTTTGGAAAGGAGAAAGTTAAGCTTAATTAGCACATCCGCCAGGCCTTCTCAAACAGGTAGTCTGGACGCTTAAGTCTGTTCTCGAGAGTACAGAGGTATCTCTGATAAGGTACTTTCCTCTGTCTGAGGATGGACCTGGCGGAATGCTGCCAATGACGATAATTACAGGGAGACTTGAACTGGGGCTCTGGCTGTGCATAGCTGTCAGCGCAGAAGGTTATGTAAATATTCCTTTAGTAGAGGGGAAATGGTGCCCAATAAATGATGGAAAAGCTACAACAGCACACGAGAAATCCATAGTAGGAAACAGCTAATAATCAAAAACCAGTATCACCGAGACTCCTTGAGCCTCAGCTTGACCTCTGGAAGGCCCTGGATTCTTCCAGGTGTTAGCTTGTCATAATCAGCTGAAATCCGACTTCATGTATTTTTGCAGTTTGCAGCAGGATCCCTTCCCAAACTATCACACTTAGACTGATATTTGAGATCTTGTTTATATTTAACAAAATAAAAGATTTCTTTCTGGTCTCGGTGGTGGGAAGATGTATGTCCCTTTGAGAAGTTTGCTTGTGACCCCTACTGGGTGCTATGACTCCACCATTATTTGGTGTTTATCTTTTCTCATTTGGCCAAAGGAAGCTCACAGCCAACTTCTGCCGAAGCAGGACTTTCTGGGCCTTTATTTTTTGACAACTGGTTATGCACATTCTCTGTTTCCTACCTATTTTCTCTCAGGCTTGCCTCTATCACAGTGTTTTACCGTATTTATTCAGTGCGTTTGGGGGGCTGTTACTACTCTAAAAATACTTTTTATTTGAAATTATGTGTATGTATATGCGGTTGAGTCTAGAGAGGATGTTGATGGCCTGCAGCTGGAGTTACAGGCCGTGAGTCACCTGATAGTAGAAATTAGGAGCTGGACTCAGATTCTCTGCCAAGGGCAGCTCTCACCAGCCCTCTCTCCAGTCCTGGGCATGGTGACCACAGATTCTGCATGCTTTTCGTTCGCCAGTGTAAATTTACAATCTCGGCTCCCCCTTTTGCCCTCCCTGCCTCCTCCCTGCCCAGGTTTTCCTATATACCCCAGGCTGGCCTGAAACTAGCTGTGTAACTCAGGCTGATCTCAAATTCACATCCCTGTTTCCACTACCTTTCTCCTGGGATTACATGAAGTTCTCCTGTACGGGCTCCTTGGTAAATTTTAAAATATTTGTGTTCCTGGAAGCACCTTTAGTTTTCGATCACTCGGAAGTGGAGAACTCCATGTAAAAGTTTCCCTCAGCTCGAGGGAGGAGCTGTGCTGTTTATTGTCTTCCCAAACCTGCTGCCGCTGCTTAGAGATTTGATGGCAAATGATTGTCATTTCAAGCAATTTGTCTTCACCCCAATAGCCTCTAGGGTTGTTGTTTTTTCCTTTCATTTTTTTTTATAAGTATTTTTTTTTATGATTCACCTGTCAGTCAGCATTTGTGTTTTCATAGCTGAGTGACCTTAGTTTTTTTCTCTGTCTCCCATACTTAGAATATAAATAATAACAGTTCCACTCAAAGTATTATTGAGGAGATAATGCACAAGAAAATGTTAGAATAACCCTTGACATATAAGGAAGCACAAAAGAATTGCTATTACTGTTACTTTCACAATTTTAAAGGACTTCGTGTCCCCTTTGGATTTTACTAGCTTATGCCAATCAATTTTTGTTTACTTGCATGCGCACAGACAGAGCAAATTCTACTGAGATTTTTACTAACATTACATTTAACTTATACTGATGTCTTTCTCACATCTCTAAGAACTGAATCCCGGCATCACACAAGCTACAGTTGAGTTATGCCACCAGCTCTTTTTGTTCTTCTTTTGAGACCAGATCTCACTAAATTGCTCAGACTGGCCTTCAACTTACTCTGTATGTATCCCATGCAGGCTTTGAACTTGCAATCTTCCTGCCTTAATCTCCTTGGTAGCCGGGATTGTAGGTCTGCACCACAGGCCTGGCTTATACTGATATCTTAACAATGTTAGATCTTGCTATCTCCTTAAGAAAGTATTTATCATCATCATCATCATCATCATCATCATCATCATCATCATCGTGTGTGTGTGTGTGTGTGTGTGTGTGTGTGTGTGTGTGTGTGTGTGCTGTAGCACACATGTGCAGGTCAGAAGGTAACTTTTAGAGTTGGTTCTCTCCTTTGACCTTTGCATGGGTTCTGGGGATAAAGCCCAGATTGTCAGGTTTACAGGGCAAGCTCCTTTACCAGCTAAGACATCTCTCCAGGTTCTTCCTGTCTCTTTTTATTTAGGTGAAGGAAAATTAGCATTTTTCCATTGCAGATGTCTTATATCACTTCACAGTCACTGTTTCCTGTAGATTTTTTGTTGTTGTTGTTTGAGACAGGGTTTCTCTGTGTAGCTTTGGATCCTTTCCTGGAACTCACTCTGTAGCCCAGGCTGGCCTCGAACTCACAGAGATCCACCTGCCTCTGCCTCCCGAGTGCTGGGATCAAAGGTGTGTGCCACCACCGCCTGGCTTCCTATAGATTTTGTCCATATTTTCAATAACATTCTATTTTCCAATTTGCTATTTTCTGGATCATAGAAACACTTCTGGCTTAAAATTTTTTTTTCTCTTACCCATCATTCTCCCTGGCCTCTTTTCTTTACTCAGTAGTCTGTATAGGCACTCTTGAATTTTTTATGTAATCACAAAACAACAATAATTTGCCTCTTGTATTCCTTGAGATTTCCATGTCTTTTTCTTGTCTTATTACGTTGGTAGCATTCAGTAGTGATATGTAGGCAACTTTGCTTCTTGTCTTTAAAGTGTTCTCTTAAAGATCCAGTAAGTATAAAGTTGGCTTAATGTTTTAGTAGATTGTCTTTATTAAATTAAGGGCTTTCCTTCCATTTTCACTATTTTTTAGCAAGATAAAAATTGTATAACAACTGACTTTATGTACTTTTTAAAAATGCTTTATTATGGAAATTATATGAGATGATCATATATTTCTTTCTCTATATTATAATGTGAAAAATAATATGAGCTAATATATTTACATGTATCAACACTATATACATACATAAATATTTAATCTTTGATTCTATAGTCTATCATTTACTAATATTTTATTTAGAGGTTTTGTGTTTACTAGTGAAATTGTTCTAAAATTTCCTTTGGTTGGGCATGGACACCTTTAGTCCCAGCACTTGGAAAAAAGAGGCAGATGGATGTCTGTGAGTTTGAGGCCAGCCTGGTCTACATAGCAAGTTACAGAACAGCCACGGCCATGTAGTGACACCCTGTCTCCAAAAAACTAAAATACAAACATTTCCTTTGTTCTCTTATTCTTCTTTTGTTTTGTATCAAGTTTTAATTAGTCCTATTATGTAAGTTGGATAGCTTTTCCTCATATATATGTATGTTTTTCTTGAGCAGTTTATAAGATATAAACTGTTCTTTAAAAATTGGTAAAACTAACTATAAAACCACTTAGGTCACTTATATAGCGCACATGTATCAGGTTTTTTGATACCTTCCTGTTCTCTTTTCTTTTTTGATACAAAGTCTCACGTAGTCTACACTGGTCTTGAACCTGCTCTGTAACCAAGGTTGTCTTTGAATTCCTGATCCTCCTACCTGTACCTGCCAGGTGCTGGGAGTTGGACGTGTGTTACCATATCCTGTCTCCACACTGGTTTCCATGGTGTCTACCCAATAGCTTATACTCTCACCAAGAGTGGATGAGGCTTCCTCTCTCCTCTCATCCTCACCAGCATTGGTAAATGGTTTTCTAGATGACAGTCGTTCTGACTGGGGAAGAGATGGGACTCAAAGTGGCTTTAATTTGCATTTCTCCCGTGGCTCTGAATGTTGAATACTTTCTTAATGGAATTAAAAGCCACATTTATTTTAAAGATTTTTTTTTTTTGCCTGTGTGTGTGTGTGTGTGTGTGTGTGTGTGTGTGTGTGTGTGTATGTGTGGGCAGGCACGCGTAGGTCAGATGACCTACATAGAGTTGGTTCTTGGCTTCCACAATGTGGGTTCTGGGGATTGGACCCAGGTTTTCAGGCTTTTTTGTTTGTTTATGTGTTGGTTTGCTTTGCTTTTCTAACTTTATTTAGAAAATCAAATCCAGGTTCTGCCCCCTCCCCCACCCCAGCCATCATTTAAATAATTTAGAGACAGAGTGGGAGGGGACAGAACAGAAGGAGAGGGAGAAGGGTCCCTACAGTCGCCTCAGTGCCCATGTCTTGCCCAACTTCCTGTTCATGGCAGCTTCTTATCTCTCTCCCCTGATGTTTATTGGGACTCTTCAGCTCCTCCAAGGACCCCTGGGGTCATGGGGTCAGTGAAGGAGGATGCAGCCTCACTGGCCAGGTCCCAGATAGCCTTAACCCTTCCGCTGCTGGTGCCGCTGCACCCCCGTGGATGTCTGTGAGCTGACAGCCGGGGCGGCATTCTCTTCCTAGTTCTCCAGAAGCGGGCAGCCTGCCTCCTCATTGATTGTGCAGACTCTGGGTGAGGAGGATTAGCTCTTGATGGCCAGCAGCACATGACGGATGCCCAGCTCAGCCATCCAGTCTTTCTTGAGCACGTTGGCACAGATCTTACCCTTGGCTCTGACATTGGGTAGAAGATCTTAGTCAGTAGCCCTTGGGTAGGGAGGCGGGAAGTCCTTGTCCAGTAGGAGTTTCCTACAGAACAGGTCTCCAGCATAGGGGTCCCCTCGGGGCCTTCAACCTGCAGGGTGGTGAGGTGCTCCACATTAATGCCATCAGGTGAGTTATCTCCTTGGACACTAGAGAGATGATGTGGGGAGGCAGATTCTCTTAAGTTGGAGTTCATGGCGGCTGGAGACAGGGAAGGGAAAAGTGCCTTTTACCTGTTTAGACCATGAATGTTTGAAAAATATTTATTGGCTATTGGCATTTCTTCCCTTTTTTTTTTTTGAGAACTGTTTAGTTCATTGACCCATTTCTCGATTGGTAGTTTTTTGTTTTTAATTTTGATGTGTGGTTTTTGTAGCTCTTTGTGTCTTCTGTGTAGTAAGCACTTGTCTGAAGACCAGGTAGCAGGATTTTCTCTTATTCTGCAGGCTGTCTGTTCACTCTGCTGATAAAAGTATGTTTTGCTGTGCAGAACCTTTTCAGCTTCATGTGACCTCATTTGTTAATGCTTGGGGCTATTTTCCATGCTATTGGGGTTCTGTTGGAAGATTTTTTTTTTGGCCTATACTGTGTCCTGAAGTGTTTTCCCTTAGCAGTTCCAGTACTTCTAGATTTATTTATTATTTATGTATATCTGTGCATATTTCTGTGAATGTATGATGTGCGTGCCCATGGAGGTCAGAAGAGGGTTTCAGACCCCCTGGAGCTGAAGTTACAGGTAGTTGGGGGGCTAGGAAACAAACGAGTCCTTTAGGAGAGCAGTAAGTACTCTCAACTGCCGGACTGTCCCGCCAGCCCCCTCTTCTTAACCTTAAGGAAACAAGACTGACCACAGCTCCCTGCTCTCTCTGACCCCACTTCAGCTCTAAGTCACAAGGGAAGACAAATAGATGTTGCAGTTAAGCAGAACTGGATCGCCAGGCTAGCTTTGCCGCAGCCGCCGCTGAGGCGTGTATCCTTCGGCAAGGCATTTACCATCTCTGCAGCTAAGTGCTTCCTCTATAGAAAGAGCAATAAGAAAGCCTGATAAGTGTATCAGAATCCAAATGGGATCACAGGAAATAGTGAGCCCTGGGCGTATGTTAATATCCACACACGGCAGTCACTTCCCGTTGCCTACCCTCTGTGTAGACTGTTTCAAACAAGGACTGTGCTTCATGGAGTCTAGCCTGATGGGCCATGGCCACACCTCCAAATAGCTTGGTTTCCTCGGTAATCAATTTAGATGCTCTTGGATGACTTCTTCGAGGTTTTGACTTGGCCATTGGCAACCCTCACCATTCAGCTGCTGGGCTTTTTTCATCAGGGTGATTGTGGCCACCAAAGGACAGTGTCCCTCTAATCAGAATCATCTCCTGGTTTTATTTGTTGGTGGTTTTGTCTCTTAAGGAAACCAAACCCTTAATTTCATTATTCTTGTGAAAGGTTTTTTTTTTTTTTTTTTTGGTTTTTCGAGACAGGGTTTCTCTGTGTAGCTTTGCGCCTTTCCTGGAACTCACTTGGTAGCCCAGACCGACCTCGAACTCACAGAGATCCGCCTGGCTCTGCCTCCCGAGTGCTGGGATTAAAGGCGTGCGCCACCACCGCCCGGCTCTTGTGAAAGTTTTAAATGCACCAGTTCCTCGCTGCTTCGGGCCCTAGATTTTCCTGGTGGGGTCATGAAGGAAGGGCCTGAGCCATGGGAGAGTAGGAGGAGTAGAGAATGCATGAAGACATGACCAGGGAGGGGGGAGGAACTCAGCTAGCTATTCCTTGAGAATTTAAGACCGAAGACGTGCCTATTTTATAACCACCATTTATCAGGGGCCTCTGGCATCCGTATTTAGCTCAGAGAATGCTGAGTTTTGCAAGAGTCTTATTGGCAATTATGATGATGGAGTGGTGAGATAGGTCAGTGGGGAAGGCACTCACCATCAAGCTAATGTCGAACTGAGTTCAACCCTTGGGACCCACGTGGTGGAAGGAGAGAACCAACTCCTACAAGGTGTCCTCTGACCGCTGATGCCCGCCCCACCCTCAGCACGCACACAGATAAATATCATTTTAAAAGAAGATCTAATGAAGATGATAGCTAGGTCTATTCTGAAGGAGAGGAAAAGATCACTATGCAAACAAAATGTAATTGGAATTACGGATATAGTTCCATTTAAATATCTGTGGCTCGAGCATAAAAATAGCTTTTCCACTGTGGAGCTGGGCCAAGGGCTTTGTGGAAACAGCGCCGAGCGTCTAATGTCACACAACCACGACCCAGGAATTCAGAGGCAGGCTGCCACATTGGCCGCTGCTCATCCCTTGGAACGCTGTTTTTTCTAGTTCACTGCAACCCATATTCAAAGCCAATTTGGAGGGTTAGAAAAGTAAAAATGAAGTTACAAACCTTATCTTTTTCTTTTTCCCTCCCTCCCCTTCCCTCCCTCTCTTCCTTTCTGAGACAGGGTCTTGTCGCCCACCATGGCTCATCCCAAACTCCTCTTCCCTCTGCCTTCTCCAGAGCTGGGCTTATAGGAATGTCCCACATGCCTGGCTCCAACCTTGTTTGTGTTGGCCTCCTGTTAGCATGAATACAAACAGATAAATGTTTTAATCTTCAACTCTTTACACCCAGAATCCCACCTCCGTGTGGCTCCAGGCCGGTCACTCATTTGTGGCTTGATGCGTGGTTTTTGTAGCTCTTTGTGTATTCCTCACACGTGTTGTGAACATCCCAGTGCCTTTGCTAGGCGTGGTTTGGGTGCCCAGTCCTGGTTGTTCTAAATAATGCCCATCAGGTGCTTTTAATCGTAAGAAAAAAAAAAATCTTGTGGGAAAAGTGATCGGAGCTCTTCTGAGAATCAGGTGGTAGAGTCAGGGTCCTCCGGGAAGGTGCAGACTTGCTGGGACCGTCATTTCCTCCAGTGAGAAGAGAAAATTCCGTTTGCCTGCTGATGTCATCCTTGTTGTCAGCCATCTTTGAGGGTGAGCTGTCTATGTGCGGGGGCTGGGCCACCTTCCACAGCCCCCGCTTGTCAGGGTCCGCCTCCTCCTCACCCACACATCCCCCTCTTCTGCCAGATGTTTCTACTTAACTGTTGACGTGTGCACATCCTGTGCGCCAGCCTCCCCGTCTGACAGGAGGGGGAGCCTTCCCCCAGCTCCCACGGGGGCACTGGAGAGGCTGTGTGACTTGACTTACAGATGTGCAGCTTCTCCTCACATGAGACAGGCGCTCACACCTTTGTTTCCTAAACTGCCCGAGCTGTTCATTCTCCATCCAGCAGCTCACCCAGCTCCTTAGACTTTTCTCTTCTAGAACTTTCCTAGTTGTCTTTTCTTTCTTACTCTGGGTTGCTGGAACTTCTCACTGCTTCCTGGCCCTGGACTTTGCTTGGTACCGTCTCACCACCTTTTGATGTATGTGGCCCACCCCTTACTGAACCACTGCTCCGTGCATCTGTTAGCAGTGGTCTCTGGGACAGAGTCCCTGTGGTGGGCGTCATGAGGGGTTTGGCAGAGTTTTGGAGCTGTGAGAGATACACATGATAGACAACTTCTTCTTTCTTCTTTTGTTTTAGACTTTGAATAGAAGCATGTAGGGCAAGAGTCATCAGGTCCAACCCCAGCTTCTCTCGTGACGTCTCCACCCACCTCTCCTACTTTTGACCTGACCCTGGTCACCCTCCCTTCTGCCCTCAGTACTGTTATAGCATGTGTTTCAAAATCTCAGTCTGAAATCTGTTCTCTCTCTCTCTCTCTCTCTCTCTCTCTCTCTCTCTCTCTCTCTCTGTCTCCCCCCAACCCCACACTCTCTCCAGGATCTTCCTATGCATCCTCTTTCTCTTGGCCTGAAACTCTTTATGTAGACTAGGCTAGCCTCGAACTCACAGAGATCCACTTTCCTCTGCCTCACTGGTGCTGAGATTAACGGCATGTGCCACCATGCCTGGCTGTTGTTTATTTATCCCTTTTTAAAACGTTTTCTCTGGCTCCTCATAGTATTTAGGATAAAATCCAAGTTGTTATTGGGTGTCCTTGCCCACCCGTGAGCCTTTTTGGCGTTGGCTCCTGTCTCCAACTGTGCCTCTCCAGCCAGAGTGGGGCTCTCTGGGCCTCTGTCTTGCTGACTTGCTCTGGTTCGCCTTATCAATTATGTCAACCTTCATGGGCAGCTCAGACGCTGTCTTAGTTACTGTTCTATGACTGTAAAGAGACACCACGACCAAGGCAACTTAACAAAAGAAAAGCACTGTGGGCTTCCTTACAGTTTTAGAGGGTCAGTTCATTGTCATCAGTCATGGCGGGAAACAGATAGGCGTGGCTCTGGAGCAATAGATGAGAGTTTACATCCTGATTTGCAGGCAACAGGCAGAGAGAGAGACAGAGAGACAGAGAGACAGAGAGACAGAGACAGACAGAGACAGAGAGACAGAGAGACAGAGAGACAGAGACAGAGAGAAGGAGAGAGAGCCTGATGTGGGCTTTTGAAATCCCAAAGCCTACTTCCAGTGACACAACTCCTCCAACAAGGACACACCTCCTAATCCTTCCCAAACAGTTCCGCTCCCTGGTAACTGAGCGTTCAAATATATGAGCCTGTGGGGGCCATTTTTATTCAAACCACCACAGATGCCCGACTCTTCCTGAAGTCTTTCACAACTCCCAAGGGACAGGAGCTTCAACGTCCCCCTCCCCTCAGTTATGGACATTTAAAAACTTTCTTAACGATGGATTTATTTTGTGTATGTGTGTATTGTGTGTGTAGGCACACATGCAGAGGTCAGAGGACAACTTGTGTGAGTCAGTTTCTAATACACAGATTCCTGAGATTGAACTGAGGCCATCAGGTTTGGTGGCAGGGACCTTTCCCAGTTACGGTTATTTGTCGTCCACACCGCCACCGTTCTGGATGAGGGCCGAGGAACCCTGCATTTGTCTCTACCACGTTAGGTTAGCATTTGAGGGTGGCCCTTACAGGACAGAGAATTCTCTGATGTTGCATACCGTGAGTGCTTTCATTTTAAGGGTGCTGAATAATCGTTGTTGAATGTGCTCATGCACGAGAGAGTTAGCACGCATGTGTGCACGCACGCGCGCATGCACACACTGCATGAGCACTCTCCCCAAGACACAGATTCCCTAGGGGAAGATTACTCCGACTCTTAACATATTTTCTAAACACATATCAGTGTCTCAGTGGGTTACTGTTTATATAAAAGTGGACAGAATGCATAAACATGCAAAGTAGGGACAAATTTAGCCCCAATCATACCCAGAAGACAGGCACAACATAGCCTTGCTCCCACTTGACGACAATAGGAAGAATATGGAAAACAAAGCTAGCTTGCATTCCTCTTTTTAAGCTGTATTATCCTGAGATCGACACTCTACCTTTCTGGGCCCCTCTTGCTCTATTTGTCAAGTGAAGTTTGAGAAAACGCAGTCCGCAATGCCTGTTGAATGTTCTAGAGTTGTCTCCTAGAGACAAACAACTTGCTGTCTTCTGTTCAAGTGGCATGAACTTGGGGCTGTCCACTGCTGGCCTCATGACAGTCCCTCAGCTTTGGACTGCAGTGGGGCAAGAGGCCCACGGTTGTAGAGCGAGCACAGAGCTCATGGGTCGGCTGTGTGAGACGCTGGGCAAAGCAGAGGGAGCAGCCGTGTCTCGTGACAGGGTGAGGTTAAGGCTCATGGCGGTGTGTGGTTAAGGCTAGCCACTGCCCGAAGGAGGGTAGGAGGGGGCTGGGCAGTGTGCTGCCAGGGACAGGCTGAACACTCTTAGTGCTTTGAGGAAGTATGAGAAGACCCAGTGTTGGTCATCATCAGCTTCTTTGGGTTAGCTGAAAGGTGGGTGAGGGAAGGCTGTTTAAACCCAACATAGATGGATCCTGGAGGATGCATACACTAGAGTTAATGTGAGAGAGGAGAGTTTAATCCCGTCTAAATGAGAATGAAATAAACTCACACAATAATAAGGTTTCTATCACTGAGAGTCTATGCAGCTTCTGGTTAATTCCTCAGGAGGGATGTGCTATTAAAAATTCCTAGCCAGGCAAGGTGGCTCATGCCTTTAATCCCAGCACGAAGGAGGCAGAGACAGGAGGCTGGCTGGGGCTCAGGGGCCAACCAGCCTAGCCTAATTGGTGAGCTCCAGCTCTCTGTGAGAGATTCTGAGTCAGCAAACAGGTTGTATTAGTCACCTTTCTATTGCTGTGATAAAACACCACAAACAAAGGCCACCTAAGGGAGAAAGTTTACTTGGGCTTATGATTTTAGAGGGACGAGAGTCCCTAATGGCAGGGAGGTATGTTAGCAGGAGGGAGGCTTGTCATCAGGAGGGAGGTGTGGTAATAGGAAGGAGGTGTGGCGATAGGAGGGAGGCGTGGCTGCAGGAGCAGGAAGCTGAGAGATCACATCCTCAACCACAAACACGAAGCAGAAAGAGTGACCTTGGAAGTGAAGCAAGACTATGACCTCCCAAAGCCCGCCTCTGATGACCTATTTCTTCCCGCTAGGCTGCACCTCCTTCCCAGACTGAGCCACCAATGGGGACCGAGTGTTCAAATGAGGGTTGTTTCTCATTCAAACCACCACAAAGGCCGACAGCGCTGGAGGACTGACACAAAAATTCAAGTCTGGCCTCCACAGGAATGTGCGTGCACACAAGTTGCCCTTTGACTTCCACATGTGTGCTGCACGCGCACACGTGCACACACACACACACACACACACACAGAGAAATGAAGAAATGAACTTGGAATAAGTTAAGGGTCTTTTTAAAAAGTTTTAATTCTAGGAGGACCTCCCCCCTCCCCCCATAAGATAAACTCTCAGATCTCATGCCTCTTCCTTTTGTGATGTGATGTGGCGAACCTTGCTGTCCTGATGACTGGCCTTTGGAGACTCTAGCCTTTGCGGCCCCCCCCCCCCCCCAAAGCAGAGCTCTCTGAGTTGGACTTAATGTGTCTGGACATGGCCTGGCCAGGGTTCTCTGGGGACATTCCAACACTTTGTACTTGCGGTGAATGTGGCTTCCTCCTCTGAGCTGAGCTGTACCTGTGCCTCAGATGATACAGGCCTAGTTTCTTTCCCTTCTGCTTTTCTCTGCTGGATGAGTGTCTAACCTAGACCCTGACTCTCAGACTTGGAGAGTCCATTCAAGGAACCGCCCCGGTAGCTTTCTTAGCTTTCTCAAAGCCACACACTTCACCCAAAACGCCGGCCTCCCCCCCCCCCCACCTCGCTTCCTCTTTTTCCTTTTATTTATTTATTTTTATCATCTCCTCTGTGTCTCCTCTCTGTGCTAAATAGTACCACATTTCTACATGTCCAGGCTTTATTTCTTCCGTCCCTCAGGTTCTTTGCCTTCCCAGTTTGGGTAGGAATGTGGGTGACTTGCGAGCCCCATTGTGCACATGGAGAAAGATGCCCAGGGAGGGGTCATGTGGAGCACTTAGTTTACTGGCAGAGCGACTGGGCCAGGATGCAGTTTCCCGACTTCCCTGCCGGCCTCTGGCCTGGACAGCACGCTCTGTTTGCTAACAGCACTGGATTCACACTGCAGCAAATCCTTTTCTCTCTGTGTGGTCATCGTACCAGAAGAATTTGCTCGGGAACCATTCCCAGGCTCTTAGAGACACAGAGTCTGAGTCCGCACGGAAGCCAGATAACAGCAGGGCATCAGTAGCTCCCGATGCTTCGGACTTCCAAGGCCACACCCATCACGCTGTGTAATGCTCCCCAAAGTCCCTGAAGGTTGAAAGCCTGACGTTTTACAATCAAGACCCGAGGTAGGTGAAGGAGACCTGACCAGAGTTGCTGGTTCCTGACGTAAGCCTTCCCGGGAGGAAGCCACGCTTCAGGAAAACCGCGAAAAGGATGGAGCTGTTTCTGCCTTGTGTGAAAGGCAGTGGGGAACTTGGAGGCGGACCTAGGGTTCTGGGTGTGGCCGTTGGTAACTGATGTGGCATTTGGAGGCTGGGAGCACAGTAGAACTGATGTGGTCCCTCTGTAGTGAGGGAAGACTGCTGTCCGAGGCACAACAGGGCACTGTTGTGTAACTCAACCTGGGTCGTCCACTTCACTACCCTCCGTGCTCTGTACCGTTCCAAGGATCAAGCCCCGCCCTTGACCCTCTAATGGGAAGATGAGGCTCTACTGCCCCTGAGCCCCGGGGAAAGCTGCACGGGGATGCTAAATATGGACCCTCATCCTGCTGGCTCAGCCTGGACCTTGCAGGTCTCCCTCACCAGGCCTCCACCCTTGCAGCCAGTGGTCTCTTCTCCGCAGTGGCTGCCCACTTGGTTCTGAGGCAGCGCTGTGCTGCCAGGGGTGAATTTCCCCAGCCATCCATGCTGCGGCAGCCCCCCCTTTCCCTTCCCAGAAATAAACAGCTGCTCTCCTGTGCATTCCTGGGTACAGTCCTCCATTCCTAGAGATCCTGTGAGGCGCTCTGGGTTCAGTGGAAACTTGCCTGGTGCCAGGATCTTTACCAAATGTTTCCTGGACTCTAGGTCCTTAGCCTACACTGGGACAAGGAACCCAGATGTGAGGAAGACCCCTCAGTCCCAGGCCTGAGTGGAGACTTGAGGAGATACCCAGTCTTTGGTAACAAAGTGTTTTGGGGAGCTCCAGCCTGGATTCTGGGCCAGTCACCAAACACACCCGCTCTGAGCTTTCCTGGAAATGCCCTGTGCGTCTGCCAGACTCTCCAGGTCCTGACAACTACCTTGGGACTTTGCTGTCCTAGCCTTTGACAGCACCGATTTAATAACTGTTGCTACAGAGTAGAGAGGTTTTCATCAGTACAGTATTATACAGCCTTAAAAATGGATGGGATTCTGATATGTGCTTCAGTATGAATGAGACTTGAAGACATGCTAAGAGAAATAACCAGACTCAAAGGACAAGCAGTGTAAGGCTCCAGTCATGATCGGTCCCAAGAGTAGTTAAAGTCGCAGAGAAAGAAACTGAAGCAGTGGTTACAGGGGCTGGAAGAGGCAGCATGGAGTTACTGTTGTGTTAGTACAAAATGTCAGTTAAGAAAGATAAAATCCTGGGAACGGATGGTAGCAGTAGTTTAAGTGTGTGTGTGTGTGTGTGTGTGTGTGTGTGTGTGTGTGTGTGTTTTGTATGTTGGTGCAGATGCACATTGTTACTGTGTGTTTGGAGGTAAGACTTTTGGGTGTTGGTCCTTGTCGTCCATGTTGTTTGAGACATGGTCTCTTTGCTGCTGGCTCTTGGACTTTGGGTGATTCTCCTGCCCCAGTCTCCCACCTCCTCGTAGGGGCATGTTGGGATTAAAGGCACTTGTACTATTGTGTCTGGGTTCTCAGGACTTGAACTCAGGTCATCAGACTTGCATAACAAGCATTTTTACCCACAGATCCATCTCCCCAGCCCACAGATGTTCTTATGTGCATTGGTGTTTTGCCTGCTTGTATGTCTGTGTGAGGGTGCCAGATCCCCTAGAACTGGAGTTACAGACAGTTGCAAGCCACCATGTGGGTGCTGGGAACTGAATCCAGTTCCTCTGGAAGAGTAGCCAGTGCTCTTCACCACTGAGCCGTCTCTCCAGCCCCTCCCCCCAGATGTTCTTAATAACACTTAAAAATGGTTCAACGGTAACATTTATGTGTATTTCACCACATAGACATACAGCACCAAAGTAGAGGCTTAGAGTTTCTATGCTGTCTTCTGGGTCTGTGGATGGAGTGGGCTCAGCTGGGAGTCCCTGCTCAGAGACGTCCCTGTGACTGCAAACAGATGATGATGAGGAATGTGACGCTGAAGGCGTCATTATCTGTCAGGACACCCAAACCGCTGCCTCCGTGCCTCTGTCCCAGGGCTTCGGCCAGCAGGAAAGTGACATTCTCCCTGTGCTTTGAACCGTCTCTTTCGCCATACCGCATCTGTTAGAGCCACCAGGGGCCACCCAGATTCGAGGCGACAGGAACAACCTTTCCCGATGGATGAGGGGCAAGGTGACCCGTGGAAGAGCGAGAGTGGAATTGTTCTTGTGGTCCTTCATCTTGGAGAAGCCGCCAGCCTGCAGCATGCTTGCTGGAGTCCTTGAGAGCTCAGGCAGCGAGGTGCCCACTTCTCAGTAGGCCCCTTCTTGAGGGAGTGAATCCTCATGGTTTATGGGAGTTTGAAGGCATCTAAGCAGAGCTGTTAGAATGCCATACCCCTTCTTACCATTGGCCGAATGCGTCCCAGGCCCAACGGCATGGGGAATTAATACAGGGGGCCCTCTGTGTGAAATGAGCAAGAGGAGAATGGAATCATGGTGGGAAGATGGGTGTGGGAGGAGCCTAGAGCTGGGGATAGGGCTGGCCAGCGGCCAGCGGTCAGCACTGAGAGCTGGCTGATCCTTCATACCGCTGGGCTCGATCCGTTAGGAGCTTATGGGTCTTGCTGGGCAGGGCCATGCAAAGGCACCTGGAGTGGCCTTCAGACAGGCTTCCTGAGCAGGCGTCACCCAGAGTTCAGAGGCAGAGCCTGCACAATCAGAATATGAGCTCCATGAGGTTAAACAGAGGTTAATGGGGGAGCCCCTGTTTTGGCAGATTCAGCCATTGGTGTCCGGTTACATACATCTGGCCTATCTTTCCATGCAAAATAATTTCAAAGTCTTCAGTACCTTCTGAAACATGATACAATTAACATATGCTTTGCAAGTGTTCCCCAGACCTAGAAATATGGATATTATTAATACCTAGATTTGGGACCAAGACATCAACGGAGGCTGATCTTTGATGCCTGGTTTGTAACTGGCTCCTTAATCAATGCTTTTAAAAACAAAATCTCTCATTTTGCCATGGTTCAAGCCACTGCATATTCATGCACATTTGTGGAATTCCATGGGGGTGTTGGGGACAAAAGCAAGCACAGTTTCGTTCTCTCATTTGGTAGGTGGAGCTGATGTGTAGATGTGGGTGTTTCTGGTCAGTAACAGGCAGGTCTGGCCCTGGAAAAGACTCAGATTCATTTCCTCCGGGACACGCATGCAGCGGTGATTACCCCAGGACCCACCTTAGTGATGATCAGCACAGGTCACTGATTTTGTTCCCGGGGTGACTAAGGCCACGTGGCAGAGCATCTTCACACTGGTGTTGACAGACACATGACCCGAGTCAGTAGAAGCATGGGCAGAGCCTAATCACCATTTGGTGACTGTTGCGTCTCTACTAGACCAGACACTTCTCCCCTTGAAGTAACTGCCTGGGTCAGGGAGCTTGGCTTGCCGTCCATTCTCAGCCTACCATGGGTGTTAGCAGAGAACAAACACATTTTATCCTCCATTTGTTGTTTTCTTTGACTTTTCTGCCAGGCTAGATGCTCCTCAGGAGCAGCATCCTGTAGCGGAGGCCATCTTTGTGGTCTCCCTTACCGCCCCTTCACAGATGCTAACTGTCCCAGCTGCTCAGTGCGCTGCAACAAAACTCCTTACCTCGGGAGAGCTCACACAGTGTAGATACTGCTCACAGTCCTGGAGGCTGGGAGACCCAAGATGAAGGTGAAAATAAGCTTGATGTATGTGTTCTGTGCTTTCACAGAAGCTCCGTAGGGCCTGTTTATAAAGGTACCCAGTCCCACTCATCAAGAGGAGGGACTATCAGGACATAGTCACCCCTCCACAGGCCCCATCCCTCAGTGCTGCCACACTGCAGATTAAATTTCAGAATAGAAGTGGATGTGTGATGGGAGGCAAGTGTTCAGACACAGCTGTAACCTCGGCTCATTTCTCATGAGAGAAAACTGCACCCCAGGATGCTAACACTGAACTCTCTAACTTTATCTGTTACTGGCCAGGCATTACAGGGCCTGTGGTCTCTGGGGTGCATAACTCCGAAGCCAGAACTTAGGGGGAGCACTGCAATCTTCGCTCAATGAGAAGCCGGGGTGTATGTGGTACATGCGTGTACCAAGACACAGTGCTACATGCCCCAGAGCCCAGCCTCCAAGGGTCGCCACCCTAGATGACTGTCCCTGCCAACCACAGTTCTGAAGTCACACAGGCTGCTCACAGGTGAGCAAAGCTTGCCATGTGTCAGCGGGGAAAAATTCCATTTTAGAGAATTAAATATCCTTTCTGGGTCATTTAGCTCCTTGGCTTTTCTCAGAAACTAAAACAATTACATGTTAATTAAGACAAAGTGCTTTTATACTATTTATATCAATTTTTTATAGCAAAAGGATTGATTTTGGTTAGCCCTACACTAAAATTTTAAGTCTGAGGCTGGCGAGTTGGCTCAGTGGGTAAGACAACTTGCTGCCAAGCCTGAGGACCCGAGTTTGGTCCCTGAGATCCCCAGGCTTTCAGGAGCCTGTCCAGCAGGGAACTGCCCAGCCTTGTAGCCCTAGAGACCTGCCTGTGGGCTCAGAACTCCTGCAGGGTCAACAGGCTGTGTGACCCCTTCACTTCTAGAAGGCTACTTCCTCCAAGACCTCACCACCCAGTAACACAACTTTAAAGTCATCCTCTCTGTTGTCCCACAAATTGTCCTACACACACACACACACACACACACACGAATAGTAAAAACTATCAAGTCTTTAGTCTTTGTAGATTTTTAGACCTCTAAGAGTGTTTGCTCATTTTCAGGAGAGGTGACGGGCTGCAGGGGTGAAGGGGAAGGAGATTTGCATTTTTGCATATCCGAGGTGCCTGATCATAACCAGACCACTCGTAGCTAGTTTTTGTTTTTGTTTTCTGAACTGCTTTTTTGAGGTTTCCCAGAAGAATTCAGAATCAAAGCCCAGGAGCCATGGTTCTGTGGTAACCACAGGGCCCCCAGAGGACAGTGCTCGTTCTTATTTCTCTCTAACTGTTTCTCGTTTCCACTAAAGAGCCCACGAAAGCCAGATGCCAGAAGGCCGCCCTGAAAGCAGGCCTTGTGTGAGGCGTTCACCCCAGCGAAGAATGCGTGTCTGTCTCCTTCTGATGGCCAGGGTGGGTGGAATTTTCTGGAGAGTGGGCAGCCTTGGGGTCCTTTTAACCCGGCTCCTGAGAGTAGAAAGAGGTAGATCATGAAGAAGACCATTATTAGGACTGTCAGGAACCCGTGAACACGGGGAACAAGCAGCCTCCTGAAGATGTAGACGTGCCGTGGACCCGGAGCCCACGAAGGCTGAAGAGGCCACATGTTACCTTTGCTCTGGAAGGGCAGCTTGGCCTTTCTCCTCCCACCTTAGACTCCCCAGACCTAACCACCTAATCATGAACCCCTTATCTTTGTTGTCCTTGGTCTCAGCCCAGCATTGACCTTGGCCTTCCGGGGTGTGTCTCTCTCCTTTTCCCTTCCTGTCCCTGTAAAGTGGCCCAGCTTTAACTGTGGGTGCCCTGTGGCTGTCCCCTTTCTCTACTGCAAGGGGTGAACCCTTTCCTAGCGCAACAAGGCCCTCAACTTCGTGTCCAGCTCCAGCTCGTCTCTTTTCTTAAGGTACTTTCTTTGGCATCTGGTCTCTAGGAGACCATTTCTACTGGGACAGACCTCAGACCTGCCCAGTGTGTGGTAAGGAGAGATGACTAGTTGTGGGACAGGGTGTAGGTAAGGAGGAGAAAGCTGTGGTCCCATGGCCACAGAGCACATACTGAGTATTGTGAAGCCTTCTAGAGCCCCACCCTTATGGAACAGTATGAACTTCTCTCTTTCAACTGAATCCCCTTCCACTGGTTCTGTCCCTTGGATAGGCCAGGGCCTGAGGGCATCAGGCTTTAGTGTGCTGGCCAGATGGACAGTGACAGGGGCTCTAGCTGTTGCCCTCAATGCCTAGAGGATGCCTTTGCACGCTTGCTCCAGTCAAAGGCGAAAGTTCGTTCCATGTGGAAGTTCCTTGGTCCCTTGTCTGGGAAAGCAAAGGTGAGCCTATCCCCTTACGTGGGCTGCCGTTGTGACTAGGAAGGGACACGTGGCTGCTGCTTGTCCTTAGAGCGATGCTCAAAGCCTAGCTCAAAGACACCACTGCGGGCCCAGAGCCAAGCCTCAGGGCTGTAATAAGAGAAGTCAGCAACAGACAGAGAAGGCTGAGGCGATCTTAGTTAAAGTTGGCTGTGTGTGCTCTAGTTCCTTGTTCTGACACCATGGAGATTGTGACGGAAAGCTATGGTTTCTCCCTCCCTGTGGAGGCTCCTGGAAACATGAGTGGGCTTCTTTAATTCATTAGAACATGCATGTTGGAAGAGTTTGTCATGAAGAGACCTGTCGATCTTTTATATCAGGACTTTGCAAAGACACTGGATACTGGGTCTTTTTCTTTCTGTCTGTCTTTCTTTGTATTCCCATTGCTACTACTGCTTCTTACTTGGGGACATGGTGTCTTCAGTACTTCTTCCTTTCAGGTCTAGGGGCTAGAAGTCTGGGCTCAGGATGCCAGCACGGTTGGGTTTGGCGAGGGCTGCGGGTCGTCCACTCTTAGACTCATGGTAGACAGAATGTATTAGCTACTCTTTCACTGCTGGGACCAACTACCTGGTAAAAACAACTCAGGGAAGGGCTTACATATCTGCTTCGTTAGATGGAGTGCCTGGCCTCCCTTGGAGCCTAGGGCCTGTCTCAGGAGCTAGTATACACAGTCTTTAGGTAGCCCTGAGTTTCCCCAGGCAGGCACTCTGAGGGGGCCTGTGTCATCGGAAGGATGAGGCCCCAAACATTGTAAAGTGTTCACATTTGCGCAGGCCTCAATGGGCACAGTTGACGGAGTTCTTTTAGAAGCAGGCTTTGGACTTGTTAGGAATCTCCTAGAAGAACAAACATCTGTCTCTACTCTCGAAGTTGAGGAAATGGGTAAACAATAAAACAAGCTTCAGAAAAGAGCCAGGACCCAAACTTGGAAAAGTGAAGGTTAATTGCCACAAGGGAGTGATCGGCTGGGGGATGGAGCTGAGACCAAAGCTGATCTTTTTTGAAGGCTCTGTAGACTATGCTGTGGTTTAACATTGTGCAAATGGTATTTCCTGTCACATGAATAAAACGCCACACATGTTTGTGATTGAATAGTGTGGGCTGTACACCATATGTGCTAATAATACGGCTCGTGCCGCCCCCACCGGCACTTTGCATGACCTGGATGAGGGCAAGGCACGCTCGTGCACCTTCCCTTTCTTTTCTGTTCCAAACTCGTGGTTTCCCCTTCAAGGGAAAACTCCTCTGGGAACGATCATCACACCGTCACAGCAAATGTTTGGGGGAAAATCGTCATGACACCCTCAAGTTGGACTTTGCTTCCCTAGTACCAAGCCTGTAACGACAGCTAGTGGGGATCCCGGCCCTTCCACGGCACACACACTCCCAAGGGCTTTGCAGAGGCAGCCGGCGTCCAGCTGGTTACAAAGATGCTTTGGAGGAGTCTGGCAGGCAGGAATCTGAGAATTCCTTATTTGGGAGAGCAGCCAAGGAAACCACACAGATATTGACCTTAAGACATTCTCTAGATTGTGCAGCATTGTTACAGAGAGGAGAGGCACTGAAGGGCTAAGCTCAGCCTTGGCAAAAGCGGGAGGCGGGAGCAGGAGTCCGCCTGACCTCTGCAATGGGGTCCGGACGATAGGAAACATAGGCAACGCATTCCCGAGCCCCCAGGGACCTCTTCAGCTTCAGTCCTCTCCCATCACCTGGCACTTATAGAGGAGCCGATGTTAGGGACCAGTAAGAGGAGTCTGCTCCTCTCCATAGACACGCAATGATGTGGGGACAAAGTTTTTAGCCACAGATGACCTGGAATGCTGCTTCACCAGCCAAAGGCCCCCCACTGGGATTTCAACAATCTGCAGAAGACGGTAGACTTTTGTATGTTCCTTTGAAAAGCCAAGGAAAAAGGAAGGTAAGATGGACGGGCTGAGAGCAAAGAGCAGCAGGATAGAGGCAGCCCAGGGCAGTGTGGAGGGTAAGGGAGGACTGTGTAAGGAGTAAGACGGAATTTGGACAATCGGTTAGTGCACCAAGATGGCGGGACGGGAAGCCTGGCAGGCTGTTATTAAAGCTAGTCTCAGAAGGGAGCCTGACGGTGGCTGGGATGTTGTTCTTGAGCAGTCTTGGGGGAAATCTGTCCCAGAGCTTGCCTTTCCTATAGCCCGTTGGTCCAAGAGTGTTTGTAGATGAGAAACAGGCTCATCGCTGGCCCATCCTTCTGTTTTAGAGTTCCTGGCTCCAGGAAAGGATGGCTGCAGCTGGGAGCTGTTTTCTAGTGAAGGGTGTGGTGGTGACGGGTCACCCTGCCAGGGGGTCTCCGGATTTTGGGAGTATGTGACTTTGGCATCACAGACCTGGTCCCAGCCAGGTTCTTCCTTTTGCTAGCTAGGTGACTTTTGGTAAGTAGCTTAACGTTTCCAGCTCCTCTGAAGCTGTGGGTGTTAACTGAGACATGCACACGCAGCCCTTAGACAAGCCCTGCATGGCAAGCGTTTGCTTAACCAAACAGAGTGCTCGCACTTTCTTCCTGACTCTAAAATCCAACGACTCTTTGAACTGGGGAAGGCTATGTAGAGATTCACTTTAGGAAAAGGTTATTTTGTCAACAGTGTCTTGAGTTTTGTGCCTTTGCCAAGTGTTTGTAGGTAAAGTAGAAAATGCCCTTACACATGAGACATGATCCCTGCTTGAAGAAGCTTCATCCCGACTCTCAAAGAATACATGGTGTTTTCCTCTGATGTGAGTGTTTTTTTATCCCTGGATGCTTTCTGGGGAGATGATTTTTCTCATCGCAGCCCTACTTATTCACAAGGCATGCTGCAATGTTATTGTAGCGTGCTAAGGCATTGCTGCTTTTATCTCTGTGCGGCTTGTATGTATGGTGTATGTGTGCATGCACACATGTCAGTGTATGTGAGTGCAGGTGCCCATGCCACATTGTGAGTGTGGGACTGGACAACAACCTCTGCCTTCTACTCGGTTTGAGGCAGGGTCTCTCTTGTTGTTTGCCTCTGTATTCACCAGGCCAGGCTAGCTGACTAGCTAGCTAGCTTCTAGGGATTATTTTGTTCCTACTTGTCACCTGACCATAGGAATGTTGGGAAGCCGCCCTGCCCCCCACTTCTGTGCCTGGCTTTATGTGGGTCCTTGGGGATTCAAACCCACGCCTTTAATCTTGCTTGGTAAGTACTTTACCCAGTGAGATGTCACCTCAACCCGGGCATTACTACTGTTTATTTACTTGAAACAATTCATGGTTATCTCTGTAATAATATAAACGTTTGGTTTCTTAGCTGGCAGAAAGTGGAATGCATCCTTTTTAAACGTTTGCTGTATCCTATTCTGTTGCTCACACACCTTTTAGAATGGGGGGTGGGGGATAATTATTGTGTGAATCCTTTAATTTGGAGGGTGTTAAACTCTTGGCACATCTAAGTCAGCTTCTGAATGCACCTGCTTTACACGTTGAGGGGGCCCTAAGCCATGGTTCTCTGTAGCCTTATTTTCCCTGACGCGAATAGTCAAATACAGCTACATTAACTCAGTCTCAAGTTCAGTCAGCCTGAAGCTGCGTTGAAACGGGCAGCTGTGAACAGAGTGTCTCACAGTTTTACAGAGAGGCAAACATCTCCCTTAGGAATCTTAAATATCAAAAGCGGATTGCTAGAAATCTCCACCACAATAAATTATCTATCTGTGCCCTAGACAGAATCTTGGTGTCTTGCCCTACTTCTGGGCCTGACTGGAACTGTGTTCTAGGAGTTTGCCCATCACCCAGATGGGCTGCACACAAACTTCTTAAGGGTTGAGACCACAGGGAGGCATGGCTTGCCTGGCAGGGAAGAAGCCTGAGCCGCAGAATCTTTTTTTTTTTTTTTTGGTTTCTGAGGAGGGTAGCAGAGACAGAAAGGAACTGGAGTGCCTGGGCCCTGAACCAACTATATTGTAGACCTCAGGAAGACACCCAAATGAAGTTTAAATGAAATGTTGCCCATGCACGGCTCTGTCAGTGATAACGGGGGGGGGGGGGGGGGGAGGAGCAGGAGCGTGTTCTGGTCCAAATCAAACTCTCTCCGGCCCTACAAAGGTTAAAGGGACGGCTGCAGCCTTCCAGGGCTCTGAAGCAGCTGGAGTTAGGTCGCTCCTGCCCCCAGCTCCCAGCTGGCGAGATCCCTGGTGCTTCCCACCCCTGTCAGAGGCCCAGGGGTTCTGAGCCAGGCTCTGGGGTAGGGGTGGGGGGTTGAGGAAGGAAAGCGTTGTGTAGAACTGGCCCCGGTTGTTAACATTGCGCCAAATGACTGGAGGGGACTGTGGAACAGAGGGATGAGGTCATCCCGAGGGAGGGCGGCAGAGGTAAGAGAGACGGCCGGAGGGGTGATGGGGACAGAGGGAAACAAACCCGCCACCCACTGCGCTCCCGTCTGCAGAGCACCAGAGACCGGCCGTGGGTTGGGGAGCCGGGATCGATGGCCCTTTGCACGGATTTTGGGTTCAAGATCGTAGGTATTTTATAAAGTGTGCTAAAAGGGGGGGGGGGCAGAGGGAGGGCCATTTACAAAGCAATGGGGCTGATTTCCTTGTGTGTATGATAATCAGTCTCTTGGTCTCACAAAGGGCACAACACGGAAAAATAAACGGCACCCTTTTTCCCCAAGTTACCCAGGGAAACGCGAGGGGGCAAATGGCAGACGTGGATCCCAGCAGGACTACGCTGCGGTCTCGCTCTTCTTTCTTCTAACATAACAAACTCGGCTGGAGTCAATATTTGCAGGGGCCAGAGCTTTGATCGTTGCGTCTGCGGGGCGGAGCCCGACAGTGAGGTGCCCCGGGGTGTGGGTTTAGAGCCCCCAGGAATGCTCAGAGGCCGAGTCACCGCAGCCGCTGTCTTCAGCCTGGCCCCAGGCTCCCTCTGCTCCTTCTTTGGGTAGGCTCTTTTCCAAGCTTGAGTGATTACACACGGCAGGGGACTCAGAGAGGAAAGAGGCCCTCCTTACCCAGGAGCATCGTGCCAGCAGGTTCTCAGCTTTCCTGTCCAGTGGGGGGCTCCTGGGGCTTTGCTTTCTGGCATTTTCAGAAGGATGGTTAATAATAATGGATGTAGCTCAATGGTAGAACACTTGCCAAGTACATCCAAGGCCCCGGATTCGTATTCCCAGAACTGGGTTATGTCAGAACTGAGGCCCTGGATCCCAGTTGGGAATAATATTTTTGCTTTTGAAAAAACAAAACAAACAAACAAAAAAACCCAATTGGATATCAATTGCCATAGAATTGTAAATTTCCAATTTTAGAGCTGGGAAGGGCCCCAAAGATAATTCCAGTGCAACCCCTGATATCTGGAGAGACTGGGCACATAGCCAGCCCCGAGGCAGAGCAGTGACCCGGATTTCGGTGCCCTCACTGTCTCAGATGCCTCTACCTTGTGTCAGCTGACACACAAAACCAGCCAGTACACTCACTAATCCCAGGGATGTGCTCATTACAGCTCAGTCACGGCCTTTGGTGTCATTAGAATAATTTCAATAATTTATAGCATATCAAAGGAGATGGCATATGCTCAGAAGAAATGATCACAGAGAGGGCAAATTCACAAAGATAGGGTAGGTTAGTGATTCCCAGGCCCAGGAGAAAGGGAGAATGGGGAGTGTCTGAAGTAGGTCTAGGGTTTATTTTGGGGGCCAGAGCAATGTTCTGAAATTGGTGATCATGGATACATAACCGTTATTATTCTAAAAATCACTTAAGTGCACACTTTCTTTTTCTTTTTGGAAAGGGGCCTTACGGTGTGTGAATTGCATCTCAATGAGTCCTGATTTTGTCCCTTACTGCTGGGGTGACTTCAGGCTGACACAGGGGTTTTGCCCCTTACTGCTGGGGTGACTTCAGGCTGCACACAGGAATGTTGGTTTGCACAGCACAGGTTGTTTGATAAGCCATGAGTCATGAATAGTAAATATTTGAATAGTAAACTTCATATATTGGGGCGAGGGAGGGGGCTGCTGTGCCTTATAAACTCACTGGATTTTTAGTTTTCCCCCACATTTTCCACTCCACTAACAAAATGGCTACATAGTAATCATTCCAATGAAGACTTAGTTATTCATATTCCCAACCTTCCTGTCTACGTTTCTCATACAGTCCCTCCCCCCCCCCAGTGTGTGTGTGTGTGTGTGTGTGTGTGTGTGTGTGTGTGTGTGTGTGTGTGTTGGGAGGCACATGAAATCTATCCTTGGTAACACAATTTTAAGTGAATAGTGCAGAACATCTGTCTCACTGGTTGGTCTGCCCACAGCCTCTTACAGTCCTTTTTATTTTTGTGACTTCTACTGCAATGCCTTTTATTTCTAAATTTGAATCTTCCTTTTTTCCATTGTTCATTAAATTAGCTGTAAGGATTTATCAGTTGTCAACAAAACTATATGCACTGGCTGAGCCCCAGATCTCCCTCAATCACCTTTTACAACTGAAATGCCGTGCTCTCTGAACGGTGACTCCCCATTTGTCCCTTTTCCAGGGCCTGGCACACACTGCTGCACTTTCTGCTCTGAGTCTGACGTCAGACATCTTGTGTAAGTGGGGCCACAGTGTATACGTCTGCTGCTGGCTTTTCACCTCAGATGCGACACTCAGGGTCCAGGTGTGTTGCAGCAGGTGTTAGAATTAGTTTTTAAGACCCAGTAATATTCCCTTGTACACATTTTCTTCATTCTTAGAGGCTTAGTGTGTGTGTGTTTAAATAACGAATTCAGTGTTTAAGGGTCCTTGTCTGGCTTTGTTATCAGGATGAAGCTGGCCTCATAAAACAGGTTTGGAAGCATTCCCTCCTCTTCAGTTTTTGGGAGACTTTGCAAAGTACATTAATTCTTCTTTGAGTGTTTTGTAGACTTTGGCAGGGAAGCCATTTGGTCCTGGGCTTCTCCTTGTTGGGAAGTTTTCTGTGATGAAACCAGTCTCTCTCACTAGTTAAAGATTTATTCAAATTTTCTATTTCTTTCTTTCTCTTTTAAAAAGATTTACTATTTTATTTTATTATTTTATTTTATTTTCTGCCTGTAGGTACCTGTGGAGGTCAGAAGAGGTCATTGGATCCTCTGGGATTGGAGTTCCTGATGGCTGTGAACCAGCATGTGGGTGCTGGGAACTGAACCCAGTCCTGTGTAAGAGCAGCTGGTGCTCTTACCCACTGGGCCGACTCTCCAGCCCAGGTTTTCTGGTTTTCTGGTTCGACATTGGCAGGTTGCCTGTTTCTAGAAATTTTAACCGTCTTCCTCAAGCTTGTCCACTTGCTGCTCTGCTCCGAGGCTCTTACAAGCCTTCCTGTTTTTGCGAATTTCGTTGCAATGTTTTTTGTTTCTGATTTGGAATCTTCTCCCCTTTCCCACTAAATTAGCTAAAGATCTATCAGTTTTCAACAACACTGACTCCAAGGCTCGCCCTTCTGTGTCCCATCTTCTTTTCTCCGTCTCACTCACCTCTGCTCTGGTATTTCTCCTCTGCTAACCTTCTCTTAGCCCATCTATTGGCCAACTTCTTCAAGCATAAAGCTGTGCCATTTCTTTGAATCCACCATTATTATTATTATTATTATTTAATGGAGGCATTGATTGCTGGAGACTTCCCTGTTAGCATGGACTGTGAATTTTAGAAATCTTTGTTTGAAGGGTGGTGGTGCTCTGTATGCTGTGAATGTGTTGTTCCCATTGGTTGATAAATAAAATGCTGATTGGCCATTAGCTCAGGCTTATTATTGACTAGCTCTTACACTTAAATTAACCCATAATTCTTATTTATGTTTAGCCACATGGCTTGGTACCTTTTCTCAGTTCTGCTTTGTCATCTTGCTTCCTCTGTGCCTGGTTGGCAACTCCTGACTCAGCCTTCCTCTTCCCAGAATTCTCCTTGTCTGTTTATCCTGCCTATACTTCCTGCCTGGCTACTCGCCAATCAGCATTTTATTTATCAACCAATGGAAACAACACATTCACAGCATGCAGAGCACCATCACCCATCATTTCCCCTTTTCTTTCTATTTAAAAGGAAAGTTTTAACTTTAACATAGTAAAATTATATATAACAAAACAGTTATCAAGCAAGAATTATAATATTTAGTCTATTTGTATTTGGCAAAAATTAAAGAAAATATTTTATCTATCATATATTTGTGAACTAAAGTTTTATATCTATCCTTTCTCTTATCATAACCAAGGAAAATCATAATTATAACTATCTAGTCTTCAACTATATCAAGGACCTTAGAAGGATACAATATTATCTAAGTAAACAGGAAGAACATTGTAAGCATCTTCCAAAAATCTAGAATGACAGAGACAGTTGGCTGCCTGGACAGTCACCCAAGGTTCTTCTGCAATGTTGGGGCATCTGTCTTCAGCCTACAGGGCTAGAGTCTCTCAGTCGCTTCTCTTTGTGTCCTGTAGAATGTCTGGCAGTTTCTTCTGTGAAGCAGGAACCTGAAGGACCATCTTGTCTTGCAAAGTTCAGTGGACACTTTCCTATGGGTCCTATATGTCCAGTCAATACAACATTTTGTCAAGCAGTCCAGGCAAGAACAGCTTCTTACCCAAATGCCTATTTTTGCCAAGAAGAAGATAAACTCCATATGGAGTGTCTTCGATGCCCATCTTTCTCTTTGAAGTAAATCGGTGCTGCCAGGAGCAGACATGTCTCACTGTCCAGAAAGTCTAAATTTTTAAAACATTTTAAATGCCATATTCTGTAGGTCTTTGAAGTGTTTGAAGACTACCTTCCTAACTGAATGATATCTATGTATACCTAGAAAACTTAAGATGACTATAAGTTTGACTATCATAGAAGACTAATTATTAATCTGTATTTCTCAACTATACATTACAATTTAAATGAGTTATATAAACATAATATCTTAAACGAGAGTAGAAATATATATATAGTATAACAAAATTAACTTTAAATTTGTATCAATAAACTAAACTCTATATCAATGTAAAACATTTTAAGCAAGTTGTTCCTTAAAAGTAGGTTCAACAATCTACCCTGGTATAGATTTTAGTATTTTCTAATTCACTCCCCCACCCCCTGCTTTCTTTTGGAAATTGTGTGACTACACAATGTCTTTATCTGTTATTTAGGTTGTTTGTCAATTTCCATATATATTGCCGAATCTTTCAGCTTTTCTTTTGCTATTGACTTCTAGGGCTTTCCCGCCTTGTAGTAGGCAAAAATACATTACTTCAGTTTTCCTAAATTTAAGGTTTGTTTTGTGGCCTATCGTGACCTACTCCGGCATGTGTTCTGTGTGTAGGAGAACGTTCTGCTTGAGAAGGTGTATGTCCACTCCAGTCTGTGCTGGAGTCCTGTGTATGTGTCCCATAGGCCCATTTGGTGGGAGGGATTGGTTAAACCTTCTTAGTAAAAAAAGAAAAAACCCCATCCATCTGGATACTTCCTCTATTATAAAAAGTGGGATACCAAATTTCTTCATGTTTAGCTATCTTGTCCCTCCTTCATGGCTGCCGGCATTTGCTTTTCTTTCTCTTGGCATTCTGGTACTAGGTTCTAACACATTTACAATGATTTTATTTTCCTTGTGCACTGACCCTTTTATTGGTATACAGTGTGCCTTTTGTGTCTGCAACTTGTTGTTGTTGTTGTTATTATTATTATTATTAGTTTTCCAAGACAGGGTTCCTCTGTGTCCTGGAACTCCCTCTGTAAGCCAGATTGGTCTCGAACTCACAGAGATCCACCTGTCTCTGCCTCCCGAGTGCTGGGATTAAAAGGCATATGACACTACCGCCCGGCTATTTGTTTTTAAAATATTTTATATTTTCATTTTAGGTGTGTGAGTATTTTGCCTACTTGCATATCTGTGCACCACATGCATACTTGGTGCCCATGGAGGTCAGAAAAGGGAATTGGTCAGACCCCACGGAACTGGAGTCATAGACGCTTGTGAGCTGCCATGTGGGTGTGGGAAACCAACTTGCATCTTCTGTAAAAACAGCCGGTGCTCTTAACTGCTGGGCCATCGCTCCAGCCCTTGTGTGTCTTTGTTTTATGAGACTGAGGCCTGCCCTGTAGCTGGACTCACTATGTAGCCCGGGCTGAATTAACTAGGTTCCTCCTGCCTCAGCTCCCCACATCCTGGGATTATAGGTGTGTGCCTCCATGCCTGGCATTGTAACTTTTTGACTTGAAGTTTGTTTTGCCTGATAGAAGTGTGACTCCTGCGGTAGTTAGCTTTCTGTCACTATAACAAAATACCCGAGACAATGAACTTAGAAAGAGAGGAAAGACCTCTGTTGGTTCACAGTTTTAAAGGTTTTAGTCTGTGGCCAATTGGCGCATGGCCCTTGGGTACATCAGAATGAGAGTTGGAAAGGAGGTAGCTCATCCACCTCACAGGGTCAGAGAAAAAGGGGAGAAGGTGGGATTCCTACACCCCCCTTCAGGGGTCCACCCTCCATTGACCCAGCTTCCTTCCATTAGTCTCAGTTGTGTCAAGGGCTGAGGACAGTGTCTCCCATGCATGTACCCTGGGGGACAGTCAGACCCACACTCCAGCCTCTGCCCTCTCCACGCTGCTTAGGTTTCCATCTCCCTCCCTTCATGTTCAGCTGATGTGTGTTCTTACCTACAGCAAACTCTGGGGGACCCGTAGAGTTAGGTCTTAGTGTTTTGTTCATTTATCTGCCAAGAACGGCCACTTGGAAGCTTTTTTTTTTTCAAAGATTTATTTATTTATTATGTATACAGCATGTATGACAGCAGTCTAGAAGAGGGCACCAGATCTCATTATAGATGGTTGTGAGCCACCATGTGGTTGCTGGGAATTGAACTCAGGACCTCTGGAAGAGCAGTCAGTGCTTTTCACCTCTGAGCCAAGCTTTCCACACCCAGGTCTTTGTCAAAATGAAAGCACTCTAGTATCTTGGTTTTTAACCTTTATTTTGCCTTTCTCCTCTGTAGAGACAATGTCCCTGACTATTTGACCGGACCACAAGCCCACCCTGAAGATGTGTTCTACAAACCCAGGCAGCTGGGTCACCTTCGATGATGACCCCGCTTTTCAGTCTTCTCAGGCGAAGGCGAAGGATTTCCCTCTGGAGACCCAAGGTGTTTGCAGACCAAACGGACTGAAGCTGAGCCTGCCCGGCCTCAGGGACCTCCCGAGCGCTTCCTCCTCCACTAGCAGCACCCCGCTATCCTCTCCCATGGTCGACTTTTACTTCAGCCCGGGACCCCCAAGCAACTCTCCTCTCTCTACACCCACCAAAGACTTCCCGGGGTTCCCTGGCATCCCTAAAGCAGGGACTCACGTGCTTTATCCTATTCCAGAATGTTCTTCAAGCAGCCCCCCCTCAACAGCGGGTCCTCCGTTATCGCTTACGAAGCCACCCTGCTTACCCCATGCGTCATTACCCAGTGACCACTCATGCACCCCACTGACCCCCAAAGCTGGTCTTGAAGATGACGCCAGCCCTCAGCGGGCCCTCAGCGAGGCTCTGCAGTTCGAGTATTTTCGAGAGGACTGTTCTTTCTCCAACCCATTTTGGAAGGATGAAGGTAGTAGTTCTCAGCTCTCCTTTGACTCCCCGGCAAGCAGAAAGCCGTTCTCATCGAGGGACAAGGAAGTACCCATTGATCAAAAAAGCCTAAACCAGTGCTCACTTAGCTACATCTGTGAGAGGCTTGAACACCTGCAGTCAGCTGAGACCCAAGACCCTCTTGGAAACGCGTCTATGCAGAGTCCGTATGCTGGAGACACAGCCTCTTCTTTTGTCCCCCACACGCTCTTCCGGAGTCAGCCCAAAGCTGGGTGGTCCTTCATGCTGAGGATTCCCGAGAAGAAGAACATGATGTCTTCCAGGCAGTGGGGACCCATTTTCCTGAAGGTTCTGCCAGGAGGGATTCTGCAGATGTATTATGAGAAGGGGCTGGAAAAACCGTTCAAAGAGTTCCAGCTCGATCCACATTGCAGACTTTCTGAACCCAAACTGGAGAACTTCAGCATGGCGGGGAAAATCCACACTGTGAAGGTGGAGCATGTGTCTTACTCAGAGAAAAGGAAGTACCATTCCAAGACGGAGGTGGTTCACGAGCCTGACATAGAACAGATGCTAAAGTTGGGGTCCACGGAGCACGGTGACTTCTTGGAGTTCCTGACCACTGTGGAGGAGGAGCTGATAAAGCTGCCCGCTGTTGCAAAACCAAGGAAGAATTACGAGGAACAAGAAATTTACCTGGACATCGTGGACAACTTTTGGGGTAAAGTAACCAAAGAAGATGGGAAATTGGTTGAAAGTGCCGTGATAACTCAAATCTGCTGCCTCTGCTTTGTGAATGGGACGGCGGAATGTTTTTTAACCTTGAATGACCTTGAACTCCAGAAACGAGATCAATGCTATTTTGAGAAAGAACCAGAAAAAAGGGGGATTGATATTCTTAACTACCATTTCCATACATGTGTGAAAGCTGAGGAATTTGAACAGTCCAGAATCATTAAGTTCATACCTCTGGATGCTTGCCGGTTTGAGCTGATGCGTTTCAAAACCTCGTATGAAGGGGGTGAGCTTCCCTTTTCTGTGAAGTCCATAGTGGCTGTCCAGGGGGCATATGTGGAACTTCAGGCCTTTGTCAACATGACCCCGGGGGCTCAGAAGTCACCCTCTGCCAGTTCCTCAAGGTGCTGTGACAATATCATGATTCACTTTCCTGTCCCAGCCCAATGGATCAAGGCCCTCTGGACCAGGAACCTTCAGAGGCAGAAGTCTCTGAAAGCCAAAATGAACCGTCGGGCATGTCTGGGGAGTTTACAGGAACCTGAATCCGAACCTGTCATTCAGGTCACCGTGGGGTCAGCGAAATACGAGAGTGCCTACCGGGCTGTGGTGTGGAAGATAGATCGACTTCCAGACAAAAACTCAAGTAAATATCCGACGCCTAGGCTGATTTTCATAGGAAACTGCTCAGCGTTCTCACCACATCCATGGGCCCAAAGCAGGCAGAGGTGGATGGTAGCTTGAGAAGCCGAGGGCACGTCAGCACAGCTAGGTGGGAGGTGGGACTTTTAGCCAAACAGCTGGTTTACTTGTTTTCTCTTGTGTTAGTGCTACCCAATGAGTGTAACTTCCTGCCTCTTTAGTATCAAAAGAAATGGCGATCTAGTTAAGAGATTTTCTGTGGTGGGTCCTAGGAAATGTTTATAGGAATGGAGGAAGGAAGGAAGGAAGGAAGGAAGGAAGGAAGGAAGGAAGGAGGAAGAGCCTCTTCTGGCTCCCAGGTAGAGCATCACCCCATTCTCCAGGATTCTGTGGTTGATGCTGCTCACTTGTGAACGGGCTGGACCGAGTCCTCACTGTGGTGCCTCTGGGTAGCTCCTTCTGGGTTGGTCTTCCTCCCCTGCTGGGCAGTTCTGGTTCTATTTCTGGTGAGCAGGGGTCACATGCCTGTCTGCATCTCCCTAGCATCCAGCACAGAGCTGGACGGAATTTCCTGGAGGAAATCAATGTAAATTTGTGGAAGGAATACGTGAAGGGCTGAGTCCTCCTCTCATGATCCATTCTCACTGATCCAATCAGTCTACACCATGAATTCTCGGAAAGTCTGCTGCTACAGACGAGATCATTTTCATTAGAAATGTACAGTCATTACACAGACATGTACGTGTAAATGTACACTCTACACAGACGCTATGTCTGGTCCCAGAGGCTGCCCCAGCACCAATGGGAAACAGCAGAAATCAGGGTGTCACCCAGACCTCAGGGGTGGTCTCGGGCTTCAGGAGGTTCCCAGCTGTGTAGCTACCTGCCAGCTTTCCTGTTTTTGTAGAAATGAGAGGCAGGATTCTGATTTTGTCTACCATGTGAGATTGAAAAACGGACAAATAGGTTTCAAAATCAATCTCTGAGAACATGTGATTAAGATCTCCAAATTGCACCCTCCCTCCCCTGTAACTGGGGTTTTCTCCAGTCCTGCTCTGGCTCCCCGCAGTTCTGCAGCCCACTTATAAAATAATCACTCAGAAGCTCATATTAATTAAAATTGCTCAGCCATTAGCTCAGGCTAACTATTGACTAGCTCTTACATCTTAATTTAACCCATTTCTATTAATCTATAAGTTGCCACATGGCTCATGGCTTACTGGTATCTTAACATCTGCTTCTCATGGCGGCAGCAGCGGCTGGCAGGGTCTCCTGACTCAGCCTTCCACTTCCCAGAATTCTCCTCTCTGCTTGTCCTGTGGGCCAGGCAGGATCAGAAAAACTTCAGCTACACTCCCCCATAAAAACATGGAGATTTAACCTGCTTTAGCAACCCAGTTATCAGACAATCCTGTGCATGATCTCTGTGGATTATGATAGTTACTGACATGCCCACTGCACAGGAGCTGAGTAGTCCATACCATCACAGGCCATTATGACCAGACTACACCAGCACCATCTAGCCTTGCTCTGAGCTATCTCGGCCAGGTCATGGGCAAATATTGTGGCTGATCAGAGTCACGTCAAGGCTGAGTGAAATGCGGCACCTGTGAAGGAGAGTGTGAGGTATCGGGTAGGATGACAGGCTGGGGACTTCTGTTCTGCACAGGGCACTCGGGCTCCTCAGCCTTCCAAGTTGGTGTCTGGTACCTGCTGAATCCTGTCTGTAACTCAAACTCTAGTTGGTTACATCAGCAAGCTGCAAGTCATGGGCAAGGACCCAGTCCAGGAAGCAGGTATACCATAGGCTGGGCCTGCTCTTCCTGCCTACATCACTCAGGTCTGTAAGGAAGTGGTCCTCACCCTGGGAACACATGAGATTCTCCTGGGGAGTGATTTAAACATACTGGGGCCTTGACCCTCCTCAGGGATACTGCTGTAAAATGCATGAAGGGAGCTTGATGTTGTGGTTATTTAAAAGTCTTGTGTTCAAAATACCTACAGAGCTCTCTCTAGTAAAAGTGATTCCTTTGATGTTAGCAGCATGGAGAAGGAGAAGCCCAAGGTGCACTGACGTTCCCTGAAGGACTAGAGAGGTTCTTGGGGACTGTGAAATGGGGATGCCGACGTTCTGATCTTTGTGCAGACGTGCACAGGAAAGGTTTGACTGAATACCGAACAGATGAATGAATTCATCAACTCAGATTTCCCCAAGTTGGCCCCAATTTCTTCTCCATACCCCAGTGTTCTGCTGGAGTGAACGCAGATTAAAAGCAAAAGAGCTCGTTGATCAAGGGGCAAAGGGTGAGAGAGGAAGACGCTGGAGACCATGATAGGCGGGTTTAGATAGGGGGCTGCCGGAGCGACACTCACCAGCAACTGAAGCTTTCGCCTTCGCTCGCCCCCGCCCCGCCCCCGGCTCATTTCTGCTTCGCTCTTTGTCACCAGTATCTTGGTTCTATCCCTCGCGATTTGGTCCTCCTAAGTCCTTTTTCTTCAGCTTTTCTTAGTAGTTCAGCTTCAGATGTGGAGTGTGTTGTGTCAGGAGAGATCACCGGGACCTAGAAAGCCTCTGTGGTTCGCTCTCCCTGGCCTGAGCCGAAAGAGTAATTACTAAGGCCCGCCAGTGCCCCCTCGTGGTCGGTTCCGAGGTAACAGGCTTTTCTCTGCCGTTCCCAAGTTTGACAAGTGTCTTTGAGGCCCGGAACCGGGTCTCTTCAGCTCGAAGTTTGAATAAGAGTATGTTAGTGAACACTGCAGAGTGGCCAAAAGCCTGGAAAAAAGACACTAGAAAACTTGGGAGAAAAATACTCTTACCACCAGCTTTTAAGGAAAAAAGGCAGAGGTGCTAGTTCCGTTATTTAAAAAGTATTACGTCTTTAAATCAGATGTATTTCCCACCCTCATTTCCACTGGGAGACTTCCCTAAGAAACAATTCTTTTTTTTTTTTTTTTTTTTTTTTTTTTTTGGTTTTTCGAGACAGGGTTTCTCTGTGTAGCTTTGCGCCTTTCCTGGGACTCACTTCGTAGCCCAGGCTGGCCTCGAACTCACAGAGATCCACCTGGCTCTGCCTCCCGAGTGCTGGGATTAAAGGCGTGCGCCACCACCGCCCGGCTAAGAAACAATTCTTGTACAATATAAACATCGATGAATAAACTCCAGTGTCATTTTCAAGTCTAAATAGGTAGAATACATAGTTCTCTGACCTGCAAAGTATAGTAACTGGATACGTCAGCTTTAAAATCAAACAGCACTTGGCAAAATATTAAGTTCAGCTGGCTGGTTAGCCTCACAACAACCTCGTAAGACCCTCGTTGGGGAAACTGAGGCTCAAAGAGTTAGGTAGCTTGCCTAGGGTCACAGAGCTCTTAAGTAAACAAAGCCGGGTCTAAGAGTTTGTATTCTGTCACAGCCATAGAAGTGAAAGGCTGTGGCTGAGTGTAAGTGAGCTACTGCATCCTGGATGCTGCCTGAAGTCTAGACAGGATGAGAGATTATGAGAACCCCACTCATCCCTGTCTCTCTGTCTGTCTGTCTCTCTGTCCGTCTGTCTCACTGTGTGTGTGTGTGTGTGTGTGTGTGTGTGTGTGTGTGTGTGTGGTCTCGCCTGCAGTGACATGGGCAGCTTATGGACCCTCAGAGGCCACTGTGGTTCCATCCTCTGTGTTAGCGCTGTGGAGTGAGCCTTGGCTGGCCGATTGATGAGTGACCTCTCCAGGCCTTTTATAGCTTCGGAATTCGATCAGTCTCTCTACAAGAAGCAGGTTGCAAGGAATGAAAGGCAACTTATCTTTTAAAGTAAATTTAAGTAAAATCTTTTAAGCTCACGTTTTTTGTGCCTAGGGCTATACTCTGATGAAATTTTTTTTTTCTTGAGCTAATTCAGTGGCACAGGAGTTTAATCTGGCTTTTGAAATTACCGTATTTTTAGAAGTTACATTTATTTAAAGACAGATTGAACTGGACACAATTAGATGCTATGAACAATGTGACAGGACCACGGGACATTTGTGAAGTTACTGCAGGGACACACACACTTTACTGTTTTTGTTGTTTGTCTCAGGCTGGCCTCAAAGTCAGATGTAGTCTGGAGTGACTTTGCACCCCCACTCTTCCCAGCACCGCCTCTTAAGTGCGGGCATTTTGCAGGTGTGTGCCTGGCTCTAAAATGCTAACCCATCAAAACTCCCTCCCATCTCCCACACTGTGTAATTCCCACCTAAGCTCTCTGAGTAGACCCGGGACCCCTGGGTCCTGCGCAGGTTCTGGCACAGCCTCGGGTACCTCCACGACAATTCTCTTCACCGAGAACATATATTAGACTGAAATACTGAAGGCCGGGATGCCCATCTCTCTACTGTAATCTGTTCTAGTAAGAGCTTTTCAGGACAATGAGTGGGAATTCCAGTAGTGAAAAAAAATTCATTCCACCGAAACAAAAACGTATTATATCAAAACTTCAAGCCTAACTTTTAAAAGTCAGGCTTTTGAAACCATAGACCTAATTTGAACCCTATCTTTGCATTATCTAAAAATAAACACTGGCTTAAAACAATGATGGGGAATTATTTGGGCTTATTCAGTCTACTCAGGAGAAAGGTTTCTAGAGGGCTGAATCACATTGTGGTCAAATAATTCTGTTTCATATAAATATTGTTCTTATCTTTTGATTAGAGAACCTTTGTAACATTTGTGACTAAAAGTCATTTTTAAGAGTTGATCTGTGTGGGGACAAGAACTAATGCTCCAAGTGTGACACTAGGTTCTTCCCACTTGGCACACAGTTGATGTTCACGGCTGGGATTTTCACTACAGTGAGAAGCACATGGTGTAGACTACTCCTTTGCCATTGGATCATTCTGACTCTTTGCTTTGGTTTCCTCTAGGTCCCGATCAGCCTCATAGTCTGTCATACAAACTTGAACTTGGATCAGACCAGGAGATTCCCTCAGATTGGTATCCATTTGCTACTGTCCAGTTTTCAATGCCTGAAACCTCTGCCTCGGGGACGGAGGTGAGGTCTCTAGGAGTAGAGAGTGACGTGCAGCCTCAGAAACACACGTCTCAGCGGGCTTGCTACAACATCCAGGTACCCCAAGAGCCCTGGTTCAAGTGAGGGTTCTAGATCCGGCGTGGGGCCTAACCTGACAGGAAATACGCAATTTGCGCCTTAAGAATCAGTCAGTCAGTCAGTCAGTCAGTCAGTCAGTCGTCAGTCTGCCTGTGTGTCTCTCTCCCTTTCTCTCTTCTCTTTCCAATGATATTCGACAAAGAAAAAGCTCATGATAATTTAGTGGCCACCATTAACATCTGTTAAGAAATCTGTATGTGTGGATCCACTGATTTCTTTCCCTACTGATAAAGTTAGTGAGGGGCAGCTGGTACACTGTGCCCTACCCTCTGCCCCAAAGCTGCCCGCCAACCCCCAGCAGCCAGGAACTGTACTACAGAAGAAATTGGGTCAGCCTGTTCCAGTGATAGTCACCCAAGGACCACTGAATGTCCCTCTGCAGGACTGTTCCTATGGCAGCTTCCCAGAGCACGGCAGATTGAAATTAAAAATTGGGATGAAAGCTATCATTCCAGAGAGCTTCAGCTTTGGTTCTAGAAGGAAGGATTTGGGGGCTTGGTTCCCACAAAACAAGAGTGCCTCACTACTGAGCTGCTGTGGATCCGTGGACGGGCTGCGTCTGTGTCCACGGGGTGAGGCGGTCAGTGAATCATCAGCTATAGACAGTACCAAGAGCTACACAGCGCTCTGTTTTCCCCTAACAGGTTGAAATAGAAAAGAAGTGGATCCAGATAGATGGAGAAGACCCAGATAAAGCCGGTGGCTGTGTGACTCAGTAGATGATGATGCCCCTCTGGTCAACCCACAGCTGGCGCAGGAAGTTCTGGTACAGTATGGTGGGGACTGAGTTCTGAGTAGCAGCCTTAGGCCAGAGATGCAGTGGTGAGTCTGGAGAAGCGTATGCTCCAAAGCAGGCCGTCTGCATGTTACCCCCTGATATACTTCTGCTCTGGGGATATGAGTGGGAATGTGTCCGTGACTTGTGCATCTTGTTGAAAGGCAGAGGTGCTGTTAATTGGCGCGAGACCTGCTGGCCAGTTTGCCTGAAGAGTATGTGGGTTTGGATTACCCAGTGACTGCGTTTTGTCATCTGGGTTGTGTGATTCCCCATCTCTTCTTGCTTTCTGTGAATGAGACTGGCCCCGATAGGCTCACATACTTGAGTGCTTAGTCACCGGGGAGTGGAACTGTTTGAGAAGGATCGGAAGGACTAGGAGGTGTGGCCTGTTTGGAGTAGGTGTGGCCTTGTTGGAGGAAGTGTTTCACTGTGGGGTGGGCTTTGACGTTTCAAAAGCCATGCCAGGCCCAGTCTCTGTCTCTCTCTCTGCCTGTGGATAAGGATGTAGTTCTCAGCTACTGCTCCAGCACCACAAGTACCCTCAAGCTCCTACCATGCTCCTGCCAAGATGATAATGTACTAACCTTCTGAAAACATAAGCAAGCCAGTCAGCAGCACTCCTCCATGGTCTCTGCATCAGCTCCTGCCTCCAGGTTCCTGCCTTGTTTGAGTTCCTGTCCTGACTTCCTTCCGTGATGAACAGTGATGCAGAAGTGTAAGCCAAACAAACCCCTTCCTCCCCAACTTGTTTATGTCATGGTGTTTCATCGCATCGATAGAAACCCTAGCTGGGACCGTTAGCATGTGGACCACCAAGAGAGGCAACCGAAGGAGACAGAACCCCAAGTACGTGATGTCTCTTCTCGCTCAGCCCTGAGATGCAGTTAGGTGAAACCTGTGATTTTTTTAATTATCTATGCTCCTGTCCTGTGACAATATTGGGGAGTCATCCTCAGCAGCATTTGCTACCTGTCTTTCCCTTGCTGTGGGGTCATTTTCAAAATGTCATGTGGGATCTATGGTCCAAAGAAATTATTTCCATTAATATACATGTTTTGGAATGAGTCCCTACGATACAGTGCCTTTTGGTCTGGGGTATGGGGGGCAGGGGAGGGCGCGGGATTCCTTTCAAAATGAGATCAGAGTCACTGGACATAAATTAAAATATTTATTTACATTAAAGATGAACTTTTAAAGTTCATGAATATGGTTTTCCAAAAGTAGCAACGCTAGGACCGTGTTTGGCAACAGTGTTTCCTGTAATTAACACAACTCTCTTGTTAGAGGGCTAAGCCCTGGACTCTCTTGCTAGAAGGCTGAGCTCCGGCTTGATTCTGTGCGCTGGTGATGCCCCTCTTCGGGTTCATTCGAATTCATTGAGACTGTTTTCTTGGACTGGAGAGATGGCCCAGCCGTTCCAGGCTAGGCTCACAACCAAAAGTATGAAAGTGTTTCCTTTAGAAGATGTGCCAAGTCAAAGACACTGTATTACTACAAGGAGATAGTTCAGCTCTTCCGAGTGGGAGGAAAGACTTGATGGTCCTGTGTCTAGGGAGATGACAGGGGCATTAGCAGCTAGAACTCTGCCTGGCATTTCCTTTAGTTCTTACCATGACAAGTCAGAACCCTAAAACTGATAAAATCGTTGTTCTGAGGATTTTTTTTTCTTTGTCTGAAAAACAGAGTTCTCCATGTCGTTTTAACATGCACTCAGTTCATATCGAGCCTTATCCGAGACTGGAGGCTTTCTTCCCCACTCTCTAGGCTTGTTTTGAGTCAAAAAGTGAAGTGCAGCTGTTCTAAACCACATTTCCTTGTTGGCCTACAGAATTTATTTCACGCATTTATCTTGTGTTACGCTCATTTTCATCTATTCAGATAGATTAAAAGAAACATTCACGATGGTTTGTATCAATCAGATTTTATTGTTCTTCTTTTACTGTGGAGGCACAGCAAACAACAGTCAACGTAGGAATGGATTACAGCGCTCTAGTTTAACTCCGTGGGATACGTCACTCACAACGTTTGCTCGAGGCTCGTGGCTGATGGTCGTGAGTGCATGTTTTATACCAGTTACACCATCTTTCTCTATCTTCTGGAGTAGGCACACTTTCTCTTCCATCTGCTTGGGACGAATATGGAGACCGGTGAGCAGTGATGCCGGAAAAGAGGTGGGCCATAAAAAGTTCACAGTGGATGCAAATGAACTGAATGCATATTCATATCACAAAAGAAATCCAAGGCATCCCTCCTCCCGCCTTGAAGGCTGGCTAGTGTGTGTGGGTCGCACTGCTGGGGTCTTTAAGTCACAAGCCACCCAGACCTCAGGACCAGCTCAAGCTTCAGGAACAGAAGACTGCCACAAGCCCAAACGGAGTTCCTGGAGCAATGTTGATAGCATTAACAGTGGGGTGCAGCGGCATAATGGTTAATTTGCACATCTATCAAGGACCTTAGATATCCATTATGTAGTGTTAAATTAACATTAGGGATGAGAGGCTTTTTTTAATACAGTTCTTCTGACCTTAGAAATGGCTGGAGGTCAAATGTGACTCCTGAGCTCTGTGTGAAAAGTTACCAGGGCATTTAGACAGTGTAAGAAGTAAAATCTCTTCCAGGAGGCCAGCAGTGATCTTCAAAAGCCCTTGCTTCTAAAGGAGGCTGGGAGGGAATTCAAGAAGAAACACTTTAAAAAAATTTTTTTAATTTAGATAACTTCTTTACGAGTGTGAGCACTTTGGAGTCTGTGGCCAATGTCAAGGACACCATCAGGTTATAACTTGTCCTTCTGCCTTCACTGGCCTGGTTCGTTCATCTAGCCGGCAGGGGCCACGTTAACTGTGCTAATAAGTTCATGAGTTGATCGTTCCGTGATCAATTGTGCAGGTCTGAGCGCAAGAACATTTCCCGTGTCGGTGGCAACTGTTAAAGCTAATCAATTACAAAAGATGGATGCTGTGCTCTCCAGCTCGCCTTTAGGTCTGGTGTGTATGTCAGAGAACTGTAGTACCTTTCATTCAGGAGCTGTGTTTATGGTCTAGCCCCTTTCTTTACTAATTCACTTGGATGGTTTTCCTTAACAATGACTGTTATGTTTTACTCAAAATATGACTTTTGTGACCTGTCATTACAAATACAGAACAGATTGAACTTTGATAATCATGTAACAAAGTATTTTGTAGATTACCTATTGATTTTTATAAAATTAAAGATGTATTTCAAATGGTTCTTACTGTGCTGTGGACTTTTATCTTCTTCTGCAAGGCCTGGGGCTTTTTTTTTTTTTTAAGGTGTGAAAACAATTTCAATAACCTTTCATCAATTGACTATCTGTCAGATATATACACATAACTTCACTATTATGGAGTCCCTCGACATGACATCTTGGAATAGCCTAGAAAATGAAGATCAACCAAGTCTTTTGGGTCACATTATAATAGCTGAGTCAAAAGGTGACTTATTTTGTTATTCGTGTGTGTGTGTGTGTGTGTGTGTGCGCGCGCGCGCGCACGCATGTTTGAGCATCTGAGTGCAGTGCCTGTAGGGGCCGGAAGGGATGCTGGATCCCCAGCAGCTGAAGTTACAGGCAGTTAGGAGCCTCTGGATATGGGTGCTTAGGAACCGAACTCAGGTACTCTGAAAGAACAATATGGATTCTTAAATGCTGAGTCATTTCTCTAGTCCCAAGAATGATTTTTTTGTTTTGTTTTAAAGATGACATAATTAGGACACATAAAGATAGGAACTGAGCTGAATGCTTCCTTCCCAAGGACTAACTTTCATGGTACTAGGGGATATCCTGCAAGCTTCCAAAGGAGGGACGCAACCAGCAGTTCTACCCAGCTAAGATGCTTAGGCATGAGATGAGCAACCAGCATGGCACAGTAGCCCTAAGGGTGCAGTAGGGACATGCATACCAACCGCTCTCTAATTGGACTTAATACCTGTTCAATAAGAGGGAAACCGTGCCTGGTACTGGAATCCTAGCTAAATACTCAGTGCTGGTGAAGTCATGGATATTGGAGGAGAACCTATAACTACTGCTTTACTGAACCAGAATAATCCCTAATGACAATCTAAGCATTTGTCTCTGTCTTACTCAGTTCTCTTGCTGTGAAGAGACACCATGACCACTGCAACTCTTATAGAAGAAAGCTTACAGTTTCAGAGGTTTAGCCCATTATCATCATCAGCATGGCGGGCAGCATGGTAGTGCTGGAGAGGTAGCTGAGAATTCTCCATGCGGATTGGCAGGCAGCAGGAAGAGAGAGAGAGAGAGAGAGAGAGAGAGAGAGAGAGAGAGAGAGAGAGAGAAAGAGAGAAAGAGAGAGAGAGAGCGCGCCTCTGAGCCTGGCTTGAGCTTCTGGAACCTCAAAGCCCACCCCTGGTGACACACTTCCTCCAACAAGGCCACACCCACCCCAACAAGGCCACACCTCCTAATCCTTTCAAATATTGCCACTCCCTGTGCATTCAAATATATGAGCCTATGGAGGCCATTCTTATTCAAACCACAGCAGATCAATGTAGTCCAAACCCCTCATCAAGGAAACTTCTCTTTGCAATAGATGGAGACCACTATAGAAAACCATAACCAATCCAAATGCAGAGTTGTGGAGTCAAGTCCCAAGGGATAGATAAATCTACAAAAATATTCTATACCCGAGGCTCAGGGACCATTGCAGAAGAGAAGGCAGAAGCATTGTAAGAGCCAAAACACGAGAGTTTGCTGTGAAATTCTTTCCCAGTAAATTGAAGCTATAATTGTCAAGTCTCACCAACATGATGGCCCAAACATGAGCTAAACAAAGATGGCACCAATAGACACACCAAAGTGGACAGGGAAAAGCCCTTGAGGCCTCAACTCTACCTAAAGAACTACAGGCAACTGAAGAAGACTGGTAATGGGAGGCGTGGCTTCCCCAGAGAAGAACGGACCAATTGGTTATCTAGTACCAAATGGTCAGCACTAAAAACATACATACAGGTAAGGCAGCATTATGATGATGGGGCAGATTACATTTAGTGATGTATATTTATATATACATTATACATGAAATAACAATGGAAAAAGAAGCAATGGATTTGAAAAAACAAGAAGGAATATACGGGATGGTTTGGATGGAGGAAAACAAAGGGAGAAATGTGACTATAATATACTCTCAAAGAAAGTAAAGAAAAAACAAGGATGATATAATCATGGCACATAAGGATCTGAAACCAGCATATGAACAAGGTTTTATTCTATTTGACTCATTAACTTCTGAGGGAACCGCTGAGATGTTTTGTAAATGGCTTCAAGAAGCATCAAAGAACAGAGACACACATAGGAAATAAAAAAAACTTCTGAAATGAAGTCACGAATATGCTAGATCAATGGTTCTCAACCTGTGGGTCATGACCTTTTTTGGGGTTGTCAAATGACCCTTTCACAGGGGTTGAATATCAGATATCCTTTATATCTGCTATTTACGTTATGATTCATAAGTGTCTTAGGGTTTCTATTGCTGTGACTAAACACCATGACCAAAAAGGAAGTTGGAGAGGAAAGAGTTTATTTCGGCTTACACTTCCACATTGCTGTTCATCACTGAAGGAAGTCAGGACAGGAACTCAAACAGGGCAGGAACCTGGAGGCAAGAGCTGATGCAGAGGCCATGGAGGAGTGCTGCTTACTGGCTTGCTTTCCATGGCTTGCTCAGCCTGCTTTCTTATAGAACCCAGGACCACCAGCCCAGGGATGGCACCACTCACCATGGGCTGGGCCCTTCCCCCATTGATCACTAATTGAGAAAATGCCTTAGAGGTGGATCTCATGGAGGCATTTCCTCAACTGAGGCTCCTTCCTCTCTGATGACTCTAGCTTTTGTCAAGTTGACACACAAAACCAGACATTACAATAACCGTATCAAAATTTCAGATATGAAGTGGCAATAAAAATAATTTTATGAGGGCTGAAGAGATGGCTCAGAAGTTAAGATCACTGGCTGCTCTTGAAGAGCTCCTGAGTTCAATTCCCAGCAACTACATGGTGGCTCACAACCATCTGTAATGAGATCTGGTGCCTTTTTCTGGCCTGCAGGGATACATGCAGGCAGAACACTGTATACATAATAAATAAATCTTAAAAAAAAAAAAAAGGAGCAGGTCTGCCCACTTTATATTAAAAAAAAAAAGAAAATAATTTTATGGTTAGGGGTGTCTCAGTTAGGGTTTCTATTGCTATGAAAAGACATCATGACTGTGGCAACTCTTATAAAGGAAAACATTTATTTGTGGGGGCTCGCTTACAGTTCAGAGGTTCAGTCCATTGTCATCATGGCAGGACATGGCAGTGTGCAGGCAGACATAGTGCAGGAGAAGGAACTGAGGGTTCTACATCTTGTGCAGGCAATAGGAAGTGGTCTGAGATACTGGGCAGTATTTTGAGCATATATGAGACCTCGAAGCCCACCTCCACAGTGACACACTTCCTCCAGTAAGACTATTCCTATTTCAACAAATCCACACCTCCTAATAGTGCCACTCCCTGTGAGATTATGGGGGCCAATTACATTCAAACAACCACGGGGGTGAGGGTCACCAGAACGTGAGGAACTGTATTATTAAAGGGTCACAGCGTCAGGAAGGTTGAGAACCACTGTGCTTGATGCTGTGAGCCACCACTGGACAATGGTCAATAAATCCTCCACCCCTAACACAATTAGTTCGCATTTCTGTGGACAAGGATCATGTTCATTAGTATCTGTTTTCTTCAACTTATAGACTTGATAAACAGCTTCTGAGATAAGCTGTGCTGGGAAGAGGAAACCTTAATTGAGAAATGCCTCCATACGATTGGGCTGGAGGCAAATCTGGGGACCATTTTCTTGAATGACTCCTGTGGGAGCGCCTAGACCATGGTGGGTGGTACCACTCCTGGGCAAGTGATCTTGGGTCATATAAAAAAAATCAAGAGAGCAAGCCAGCAAGCAGCACCCCTCCATGGCCTCTGCATCGGCTCCGGTCTCTAGGTTCCTGCCTTGACTTCCTGTCCTGACTTCCCTGGATGATGGACTGTGGCTGGGAAGGGTCGGGTAAATAAACGCGTTCCTCCTCGAGTCGATTTAGTCTGTCACGGCGGCACTGGAAACCAAATTAAGACATAAGGAAAGGTGTTGACGGCTCCAGTGAACCAGCTGGATGGGACTCCAAAGTCCGTCACCATTTTCCTTCTTTCTCTTTTTCTGAGACAGGGTTTCTCTGTGTTACAGCCCTGGCTGTCCTGGAACTTGCTCTGTAGACCAGGCTGGCCTTGAACTCACAGAGATCTACTTCCTTCTGCCTCCTGAGTGCTGGGATTAAAAGCATGTGTCACCACACCCAGCTAAACATTTTTTCTTTTTAAGAATTAAAAAATCACATCCTATCTATCTATCTATCTATCTATCTATCTGTCTGTCTGTCTGTCTGTCTATCTATCTATCTATCTATCTATCTATCTATCTATCTATCTATCTATCTTCTCTCTCCTCTCTTTCTTTCCTCCCTCCCTCCCTTCCCCTCTCCCTCACCCCCCTCCCCGGGTACCCCAGGGATTGAACTCAGATTGTCAGGCTTCATGGCAAGTACCTTTACCTGTAGGAGCATCTTTTATGCTGTACCCTTTTTTTTTTTGACAATACGACAAATTTTTTCCACAGAATAGAATCATACAACGTTGTGATGTATAAATAATGTGTATTTAAAAACAAAACAAAGTTTTTAAAGTTCGGAAAACCACTGTCACACAACTGCTACAGAGATTACCTGGGATAAGGTGTGAGAGCTGAGTGGGGTCTGGGTAGGCCATGACAGACAGGAGGGCAATAACTCAGTGCTGATTTAAAGCCAACAGGAGCGGGGGAAAGGCTCTCCATCCCCCGTCTTATCAGAAAGTAGGTATTTGTTGAATTCAGTTTTTATGTACTTGTTAAGGCTGGTATCAAAAACAGCAAATGAGGGCAGGCAAGATGGCTCAGTGGAGAAAGGTGCTTGCCGCCAAGCCTGATTACCCGAGGTTGTGTGTGTGTGTGTGTGTGTGTGTGTGTGTGTGTGTGTGTACACGCGCGCGTGCTCAGGTGGGGAGGTTGAGAGAAGTCTCACTGGCTCTGGCTGTCCTGGAACTCACTCTGTAGCCCAGGCTGGCTTCAAACTCACAGAGATCCGCCTGCCTCTGCCTCCTGAGTGCTGGGATTAAAGATGTGCACCACCATGCCTGGCGGATTATCCAGTTTTATCCACAAGACCCGCATGGGGAAGGAACCTACTCGCCTGAGCTGCCCTGGGACCACCATATGTGCACTGTGGCACACTCCCTATAAATAAGTAAGTAAGCAAGCAAAAACAAACAAACAAAACCCCCCAAAACCTCCCCCAAACCCTGCGCCAGCCCTTCGTAGGGACCGGCATTGTTTTGGACACCCCTTGAAGTCAGAAGGCTTTGTTTAAATTGTTCTGAAGCAACAAAAGGACTGGGCGGCATGAACTCTATGTCTGTTCTCCATCAATCAATTCCTCCGACCCCCGTCAATCAGTTCTTCCCAGCTTATCTTTGCCCAGTCTGTCCTGCCCCGTTTGTGTAGACGGACAGTCATATCTATGTCACGTGTCTATACCCTCCCCTTTCCCCAGGAGTAGCTATTCCATCCCAAGTCCCCTTCGGACTAACCTTAACCCGGGGAGCTGGTGTGGGGCCATGAGCATTTGGTGAGGTGTTGGCATTCACCAGCGTGGGTCATTCTGGGCCAGCATGTCATGAATTTAACCTGACTACCTGCATATTTCCCTGGGTTTTGTGAAACCAGGATGTTTTTCTTGTTATAAGTAAATTAGTAAGTCCCTGCTACGGCTGGTGTTGAAATATGAATTCACCTATAATTTTTGGAATATTGGGGTGAAACCCAGGATCTGACACAAGTTGGTAAGCACTCTGCCTCAAATTATATCACCCACATCCCATAATTAATTAAAAAAATGGATGGCTGCTGGTTATGGAGCAAATAGTCGAGTTCCAAAATAAACCTGTTAATAATAGTGTGCCTTCAAAATCACTGCTGTCCGTGTTTTGAAGGATTAAAGCTGAAGTGAAGGAAATGAAAGTCGCCATTCCCCTGTGAGGTTCGCCACTTGCCCTCCAGGTATCGGCACCAGCGTGGTCTTCCAGACCTCAGGAGGAAACGCGGCTTTTAAAGTAACGCGATTGCGTGTTGACCCGTCCCTAAGAAACTCTTTGTTCTAGCCACAACCGCTAAGAAGACCAAAAAACGTTATGTACAGTACGCACTGCAAACAGCAGGTGGCGCCCTCAGGCAAGCCGTCGCCACCCAGAGTCGGGAGCCGCGTCTGAGCTTCGTGCTTGTATTTTGATTAATAAAAGATCTTGAGGGCACTTTATAAGCATTTCAAAGCATTGTGAGTCCGGTAGAGCATAATTAAAATTAATGCAGTAGACAGTCTCTTTAAAGTATTCCTAATGCCGTGTCTAAAAATGCTGTTGAATACAATTTACACATCCCAAAGATTTAAATACTACGCTTATCTCCAAACATTTCTAACTACTAAAGGGACAGGAAAATAATGTCCTTTTTCTTCATTTTTCAAACAAATGCTTTACAATCAGTTATATGCTAAATCTTCCTACTTAAAAACACTTGTGAAATAGTCCATCAATCCTTTTTCATGTGTCTCAGGGCCGGAGCAAGCAAATGCATGCTCGCCAAGTACTCCGGGCTACCTTGACTCAGGGGCGAGCCTTTGTTCTCTTAGTCCTTAGTAAGCTTTCTCCCACACCCAGAGACCTTCCTGGGTGGAACTAATCATTCCTTTATAAAGCGTATTTGAAACGTTTTTCTTTCTAAAATTCTTCACATCATGAGTAAGCCTGTAAAGGTAGCCCAGCCATCCCTAAAGGTGTTCTCCACACCGTGAGACCGAGAAAGGCTGCCGTGTCAAGTCGAGGGGCCTCAGAACGCTGTCATTGCAATTAGACGTCTTGATGGTCATTCAAAGGCTTGTCGGATTTACCATCATGGGCCTGCATTTTCTTAGCTGCTGGGGACAGGCAATGACAGTGAACTTCTGCCAGGATATAAAGGGTATATAACACGGGAGGAATCAAGCAACCAGCAGATAGCAACTCGTGATGATTGCTATGCAGAAAAACGAAGCAGGCCAAGGCCACAGAGAGTGGCGTAAGGAGGTTGCCGTGACATCTTAGAAGAGACGAGAGAAATGGGGCCACCCAGATCCTGCAGGATAGAGAGAGCCCAGCAGAGGGCGCTGCAGGAGCACGGACGCCGGAACGGAGCACTTCTCACTAGTAAACGGTGCAGCTCCCAGGGTGGCTGGGACACCCCAGTGAGCTAGAGGAATGCAGAGCAGATCAGAGAGGTCGTGAGTGGGCTGGGATGGAGGTGAGCTAGGGCTTTCTGGGGAGTCGTCAGAACTTGAGGTGTTGTTTGATGTGCAGAGGTAACGAACTCTATGTTAAGATAACTCTGTGAAGAGGCTGCGATGATTGATGCGGGGACTATACATGTAGCAAGAGCAGTTACGATGTTACTGAAATAACTCAAGACTTTGTAATTTGTCCCGTGGCTATCACAAAATATCGTAGGCTGTGTAATTGATAAAGAATAGAGATTTATTTCTCATTGTTCCTTGGTTAGTCTGCTGGGGCTCCATCTTTAGGAACGGGATTAGTGTCCCTAGTGTTCCTTTAAAGACACTTGAAGGGGATTTTTTTTTTCTTTCTCCTTCCGCTATGTAATTACATAGTAAGGAGGCACTGTTGGTGAGGAAAGAGCCTATAACAGACGGTGCACATGTCTAACCACCTTGGACATCCCTCCCTGCCTTTTCATCTCTTCAGCTTGAAGGATGGATTTCAGGACGTGAATTCCAGGACGACACAGACATTCGGCTCATAGCTGCAGGACTGAGGCGATGGTGATCAGGAGGTGATGGGAGAGGGGGGATGCTTAGATTCAGAACACATTTGAGCTATAGAAAGAACAGCATTTATTGATGGATTGGATGTGGACTATGAAGAAAAAGGAAGATGATGCCTATGTTTCTGACCTGAGCAACTCAAGAGTGGAGCTGTCTTGCATGGAAAAGGTGATTGGGGGGAGCATATTTGCAAGAGTAGGTAGCCAGGCAGACAGTGGGAATGGGGGGAGAGAAGCCGCTGTTATGTATATCCACCTCCTTTGAGGTTAGGGACATCCTGACTCTGTAGGCTGAGAGTTGGATGGGAAGTAACCCAGGAAGCCACAGCTGTATCTTGGTAGTTATGTTTTCGGACTGTGAAGATCCCCCTTGTGACTCCGCATCCTTGAGACATCAGTTTGGTTCTTCCCACCATACCAGAAATTAATTAAAAGATGCCAAGGTACTCTTTCAATGAGCACACGCGCCCATCAAAGAGCATCCGGATAAGTGTGGAAGGACGTCTTGATCCTGGGGTGGACACAGTAGAGTGGGATGAGACCAAGATGGTACCTGAAGGGAGGAACTTACCATCACAGGAGGCAATCAATAGGCCACATGAAGCCTAAAAACCCATGGTGACGGACCTAATGGACTGATTTAATTTTAGCCAGCTAGTGTTTTGCTGTTGGTGTGTGCGCGCCTATGGTTGTGGGCGTGGGTATGTTATAATGTGATGTAGGGATCCGAGGATAATTTCAGATGTTGGCCCTTGGCTTTCCGCCCTGGTTGAGGCAGTCTTTTTTGTTTCCCACTGCGTACACCAAGCTAGCTGGCCTCTGAGGGTCACAGCCTCTCCCGTCTCTGCCTTAAATTTGAAATGCTTGCATTAGGTTTAGAGGCATTGCTGCCTCTGGCTTTTTGTTTTTAAAGCCTGGGTTCTGGGAATCTAAACTCAGGCTATCAGGCTTGCCCGGCAAGTGTGTTTATCTCCTGACCCGTCTCTCCAGCCCTGACTTATTCACCGTTATTGGATTTTCTCTTCCTGCCATAACTCCTGTTCCGTTCTTTACCTCGTTTGTTGTTGGTGCTGGGTAAGAGAAGTTCCATGTCTCCTTGGCGCCCACACCATCCACACCATGTCCCACTCACAGGTTAGGGGCTTTGGGTGTGACAGCTTGCATTTCTTCAGAACTTTGATCGACTCCTGTGCATGATGTTTCAGTCATTACAATTTCAAAATCGTTTAGTCGCTGCTTCAAATCCTCTTCCATTTTGTCTTTACATTTTTTTCTTGATCGAGCTTAGCGGGGTCCATGTCATGTCATGTCAGACAGTAACCTTACTTTATGTTTTGTTATTAAATTCAAAGTAATGAGGAAGTAGTTTGATGGATTTCAGGTTCCAGAATACACATAATTTCTTGCAGGATATAAAGATGTACAATATTTAATTTATAGTTTTTCTTTTTTTTAATAGAATATTTTTTTTTGTAGACAATTGCATTCATGTAAACAATGTATCCTGATTACAGCTGCGCTCAGCCCCCCCCTTCCACTCCCCTCCAGCTGGCCTCGAAACATCTTCTTACCCCCTTCATGACCTTCCCCTGTCCCCTTTAGCCACTGAATCCCGTTGGTGCTGCCTGCTGAGGTGCTGATTCCTTTGGTTTGATCTTTTGCTCCACAGCTGCCGTGAATTCGTGAATTCGTGAGCGCAGTGGCCACATCCAGAACACAGCGTTGCAGAACACTGTGCCCTCTCGCTCTTAAATCCTCTCCACCACCCTTTCTGCAGTGTTCCCTCTTTGGCGGGATGATGTAGATACAGATGTCCCAGGCAGGATGAGCACTCAGTTCTCTGCCGACTGAACAGCTATGAGTCTCTGCATTAACTGCTGCCCACTGGAGAGACAAGTTTCTCTGTCCAAAGCTGGGGCAGCACATTAGTACTACTGCATGAACATAAATATGTAGAAGGTAGCTTGACAACATTTCCCTTTAGTAAGATAACAGTAGTGGATTCCCTCTAGGACCTATGACCTCTTAAGTCCTGGGCTTTTGACTAGGTTTGCCGTACTGGACATGAGTTTCCTCCTGTGGAGCAGTCCTTAAATCCGAAAGCAGTTGGTTATCATGACAATGTTCACGACCCTATTGTACCAGTGAGCACAACTTTCCCGCAGGTCAATATTACAGCATTCAAGGCTCATTGCTGAGTCTTTCCCAGTAGCTTCCATCATTGACCCTTCCAGTGATATGAAAGCTAGACAACAAAGTTTTCAGGTCAGTTCCAGCTTGACTTCATATGTTATCTTGGAAGAAAGAACCCCAGTTGAGAAAATGCCTTCCCTCAGACTGGCCAGTAGACAAGTCTGTGGGGTATTTTCTTGGTTAATGGTTGATTTTGGAGGTCCCAGCCCATTGTGGGTGGGGCCAACCCTGGGCAAGGTCGTTTTGGGTGCTATAGGAAAGCAGGTTGAGCAGCCTTGGGGAGCAAGCCAGGAAGGGACATTCCTCCACGGCCTCTGCCTCAGTTCACGCCTCCAGGTTGTTTCTGCCTTCAGTTCCGGTCCTGACTCCTCTCAGTAATGGAACTGTAAGATAAAATAAAGTCATTTCTCGCCACGTCGCTTTCGGTCATGGTGTTCATCACAGCGATAGCAGCACGGGTGGCATCGAGTGTGAGGTGTCGGGGGTGACACCTCTGCCACGGGAGGCAGGGCTGGCTGCAGAGTCTACCGAGATCACACCAGATGTGGACCAGGTGTGACTCTGTCTCCCTTTGCGCTTTCTAACTTCCATCTGCAGGGAAAAAGCTCATGGTTCTCAGCTCCTAGGCACGTACTTACCTGCAGTCCAGGGGTTGAGCTCAGCCGCTCATATGTAGGGTCTGATAACACTTGCACGTTCTCAGAACAGCATAGTATCACTCGTAACAAATCATGGAAGTATTTAGAGTCATTTCAACGCTGTATAGCGAAAACAATTTGCTACTAAAATAGAACAAAAGCTAATTTAAAAATATTATAACTGGGGTTGGGGAGATGGTTCAGTGATTCAAATTCTTGTTCTGTATGTGTGAAAACTAGAGTTTGGATCTCCAGAACCCACGAATAAAGCTAGGCAGTAGCCCACCTGTAATCCCAGCTCACACCTGCAATCAGAGCACACTCCTGCAATCCCAGCACACACTTGCAATCCCAGCACACACCTGCAATCCCAGCACACACCTACAATCCAGCTCACACCTGCAATCCCAGCACACACTTGCAATCCCAGCACACACCTGCAATCCCAGCACACACCTACAATCCAGCTCACACCTGCAATCCCAGCACAGATCTGCAACCCCAGTTCACACCTGCAATCCCAGCACATATCTGCAATCCCAGCTCACAACTGCAATCCCAGCACATAAAAGGCAGAGACAAGGGATCCCTAGAGCCTCAGAAAGTGAAAAAAAAATACTATCACTATAATGCAGTAATGTATAAAGTAACCAAATAAGACTTAACGAACAAAAATATATCTTTCAATTCACAATCCATTTAACTCTTTCAAATTTATAAACCACAAATAAGCACTCTATGAAGTCACAGAGAATGGCAGAATTGATGTACCCTAAATTCCACTGCATCGTGTTTACAATGGCTGTTTATTAGCCCAAGGACCATTAGTCCAATGGTTTAAGTCCAAGAATGTGTAGTGTCAAAGAGAATCAGGAAAACAGTAAGGAGAATGTGTGAGCCATTCCAGACCGTCCCAGACTCCCCGAATGAACATGCGTACTTGAGTCCTTGGGTATTAGGGTCTAGCTAGGGAACATATGGATATTCATGTAAACACAAAAAATTACTAAATGCTGAGAAGATACACTTGTTTAGTCTTATGTGAGTTCTTCAAACTCCTTAGTAAGTTCAGCAACCATTTAGAGTGGATGACAATAAGGAGATCAGGAGGGGGTGGCGAACATTTTATTGTGTGTGTTGCTTAGAATCAAAAGCACATGGTGATAATCAATTGTGGACTGACTTCGAGTTGATTTATCATCACGTTTCAATTATCAACAGACCATCCATCCCACGATTTTCTGTGTCAGGGTTGAAGGCCCACACTCCTATCCTTGGTGAATTTATGCATATTAACAGTGGCTCAGTGGTGAAAGGCAAATTAATGATGCAGGGAGAGAGAGAGAGAGAGAGAGAGAGAGAGAGAGAGAGAGAGAGAGAGAGAGAGATTCCAGTGCTGTGTCTCTAAGCAGAGAAGAAGGAAGGGGAGTGAAGGGCACTAGGGGAGGAGATGGAGGAGTACCTGGTCCAGAGGAATGTGGGCTGCATGCACAAGGTGCTCCTCCACTCCTTTCCCAGCAGTGGATCTGGATTCATAGACAGGGTGTGAGTGTGTCAAGCTGCCCTGCTGACTGGCTCCAGTTTCGTTTTCTTGGAAATGTTGATCATCATTTCCAGTGAGTTCTTTCACGGTATTAACGCTTGACGACTCTCATAGTTTGACGCGAATGTCCCCAACAGATTCCTTGTTAGACTACTTGGCATGCAGCTGGTGGTGCTGCCTGCTGGGGAGGCTGTGGAACCTTTAGGAGGAGGGGCCCAAGCTGGAGGAGAGTGTGTCTTGAGTAGCAGGCTACCCTGCTTCTGGCTGGCTCTGCTTCGTTCTTTGCTGGGATGTGAGCCCTCGGCTGCCAAGTGCTCCCCTTGCTATGGAGCTGCCCATGCTATGCTTTCTCTGCCATGATGGACTGTGTCCCCTCAAACTGCGAGCTGTTGTAAGTCCTCTCTTCAGTAGCTTTCTGACAGGTATTGTCACATCAGTGAGAAGTGTAAGTGTTACAGCTCCCGAGGGAAAAGTATCCTGACTTGTCTGGAAGTCAGACTGTACCTACAGCTGTGAAGGGAGGAATCCTGGATACCTACGGCTGTGAGAAGAAAGGTATCCTGACTTGTCTGGAAGTCAGGCTGTACCTGAAGCTGGGGTGCAGTGGGGGATGGTCTCCCTGGAGGATGCAGCAATCCTGCTCCTCTCTGAGAGAGAATCGTTACAGCTGAACTTTGCTCTGCCCCCCTAAGGGAGCTTCCCAGCAGAGTTATCTTGTTTCTTCAGCTCTGGTCCAAGACGTTACTTCTGCTTCACTCTGCTAAGGAGGAAACTGCTGCAGAAATGTAGCAATCTGCTCCCGCTCCCCAGAAAAGTTGTTACTTCTGCTCCACTCCCCAGGGAGTTTCCCAGCCGAGGTGTCCTTGGCCTCTTCTGCTCTGCTTCCCTAAGGGAGCTTCCCAGCAGAGATTCTTCGCTATGCCAGTGGAAAATCTTTATCCAATACTCTTTCAAGAGATTTATTTGGGAAAGAGGAGTCCAGGAGAGTGGCTGGGTGGAGAAGGACAGCTGCCATCTGAGCAGGTGGAGGGGCTTATATAGGACTTCTCAGGGGCGGAATTTTTCCAGGGAGAAGATTTTCAGGGAGGGAATTGGTCAGATTTTATCCCTTTGAGCTTGGACAAGCTCAGATTGGCTAAATTTCATGATCAGGGATAGGTTGGTTTTCTGCTCAGGGATTGGTTGGTTTTCCTGTTCAGAGATTGGTTGATTTTGTGTTCGGTTGGCTCTGGTTTCAGGGCCAGGGTGGGTTTCTTTGGCTGGCCCTTTTACCCTACAGTAACTAATAAACTTACCATCTACACTGACCCAAACAAGGGCATTCTTATGACTTTGAAGCTGGTATTAACCATTCCCTCTAAGGAGGATAATTAACGGGCAATTTATCTCTCATTTGTGAATGTTCTAGATCTCAGTCTCTCTTTCAGTCTGTCTTTTCTGGGGTGCTGTAGGCCTGGAATGGCTGGAAAGAGTGAGGAGTGGGAGGTGGTGCCTAGCTGCGGCTCTTGTCTTTTCTTTGGCGCTTTATTTTGATATTTTCACACTGTTCAGCGTGAGTTCCACCCAGAGGTCCCGAAGTGCCGTGAAAAGGACAAGGAAAGAGCATCTCCAAGAGTGGCATTGTTAAATGCCAAGAGCCGGCCTCTTCACCGGATAATTCTGAGAGATTCTGAAACACTTGCCAAAGGCTTTGCGAAGTACTCATTCTGGAAAAGGACACACTCCGTATTAAGCTAGAGCTGGGGCGAGACATGGCTTGGGGAGAACTGTCAACTAGACAGTGTTTTCTTCTCTTTCCTTCCTCGGGTGGGCAGCCCAGCCCTGTAACCCTGTATCTCCGTGAGGCTCTTGGGGTCTTCCCCTCTTCCTTTCTACTTCATGTTATTGACAGCAGCCACTCAGATCCTGGTGTTCACCCTTCCGATGCTGCTTCTGTGGCTTTTCAAATGGAGAAGCTCATGTGTCCACAGCTCTCAAGCAGTCTTTTGGCTTCCAGTGTGGTCATCCTGTACCCTATATTGTAGTGGGTGGGAGCACACCCTGCACCTGAGCTCCATGCTGTAGTGGGTGGGAGCACACCCTGCTGTATCCTGAGCTCTATGCTGTAGTGGGTGGGAACACACTCTGCACCTGAGCTCCATGCTGTAGTGGGTGGGGACACACCCTGCACCTGAGCTCCATGCTGTAGTGGGTGGGAACACACCCTGCACCTGAGCTCCATGCTGTAGTGGGTGGGAACACACCCTGCATCTGAGCTCCATGCTGTAGTGGGTGGGAACACACTCTTCACCTGAGCTCCATGCTGTAGTGGGTGGGAACACACCCTGCACCCTGAGCTCCATGCTGTAGTGGGTGGGAACACACCCTGCATCTGAGCTCCATGCTGTAGTGGGTGGGAACACACTCTTCACCTGAGCTCCATGCTGTAGTAGGTGGGAACACACCCTGCACCCTGAGCTCCATGCTGTAGTGGGTGGGAGCACACTCTTCACCTGAGCTCCATGCTGTAGTGGGTGGTGACATACCCTGCACCTGAGCTCCATGCTGTAGTGGGTGGGGACACACTCTGCACCCTGAGCTCCATGCTGTAGTGGGTGGGGACACACTCTGCACCCTGAGCTCCATGCTGTAGTGGGTGGGGACACACCCTGCACCCTGAGCTCCATGCTGTAGTGGGTGGGAACACAGAGCAGCCTCAGCTCTATCTGCAGATGGCTCTGTTCTCTGTTCTCTCTCCAAACTGAGCTGTCCTCCAACCCCAAACCTCAGGCTCTGGCTAATGTAGCATCCACCCTGGACCATTCTTTCTCGACTCTTCCTTTGTCTCTTCCATTCCAGGTTAGGGGCCCTGCCCTAGGAAACCCTGCTGGAGTTTCTTATTCAAGGTAGGTGGCCCTTGAAAGTGGTTTTTAAAACTAAGCACATTATGTTAAAATTATTTGCATACTTTTCTCTCACCTCATTCTGTCTGGGATTTAATTGAGTGTAGTTCTACCCACAGTGATTTTCTGTTTTGTGGAAGGCACTCACATACTGTAACAGGCTCCAGACTTTAACACAACTGACTCCATGATGGAAGTACATTCAGGCCGTAAAACTCAGCATGTAGACAGCACCACCTGCCAAAATGAAAACAAAGACCCAATCCATCAAAGTCCACAGTTCTGGGAAAGTCTCTAAATGTACTAACCTTGCTTTTTGGCTTTTTCTGTTTCTGGTCAACTGTTCTTGTTAACTGAAGTTTGTCAACCTATGATTTTTTGTAGATGTAACAGTCTTATTAAATAAGAAATACAGAGTCAAATGCAGAGTTAAAAGCCCAAGAGGTCAGAGCAGTAGTAAGAGCTGAGAATTAAAACTGCCTTCTTACCCTTTCTACCACTGCTGTCCTTCCCCTCAGCAAGAGAGCTACTTCCTGTGTATCTGTCTTTTTTTTTTTTTTTTTTTTTGGTTTTTCGAGACAGGGTTTCTCTGTGAAGCTTTGCGCCTTTCCTGGATCTCGCTCTGTAGACCAGGCTGGCCTCGAACTCTCAAAGATCCGCTTGCCTCTGCCTCCCGAGTACTGGGATTAAAGGCGTGCGCACGCCCAGCACTCGGGAGGCAGAGGCAGGCGGATCTTTGAGAGTTCGAGGCCAGCCTGGTCTCCAAAGCGAGTTCCAGGAAAGGCGCAAAGCTACACAGAGAAACCCTGTCTCGAAACCCCCCCCCCCCAAAAAAAAAAAAAAAAAAGGCGTGCACCACCACCGCCCCGGCGTATCTGTCTTTTTATTGACTTTCTGTTCTGCCTTCTCATTGGTTGTAAACCCAACCACAAGACCTCCTCGTCACTACCTGTCTATACAGACCTCCAGGTCTTCTATGGTTGGTATTGAGATTAAAGGCATGTGTCTCCATGCTGGCTGTATCCTTGAACACACAGAGATCTGCCTGTCATGTAATTGGGATTAAAGGTGTGCGCCACCACCGCCCGGCTCTTGCTATGGCTTGCTATTAGATCTGACCCCCAGGTAACTTTATTTATTAACATACAAATAAAATCACATTTCAGTACAAATAAAATATTACCATAATTTTTTTGGGGGGGTGTTTTGAGACAGGGTTTCTCTGGGTAGCTTTGGAGCCTTTCCTGGATTCACTCTGTAGACCAGGCTGGCCTCAAACTCACAGAGATCCACCTGCCTCTGCCTCCCGAGTATTGGGATTAAAGGTGTGCACCATCACTGCCTGGCCTGTGATATGGTTTTTGTGCTTAAAAGCTCACATAGAGAAAGGCTCAGGGCTACACTGGGATTCTGAACACCCAGTGTAGTTACTGGCCAGCTAATAAAGACTTTCTATTGGCTTAAACTCGTGTCTGAGCAGTCTTCTCTGGTGGAGGCCCCACAACAATACAAGGGTAGTGATAGATAGGGAAGATCAGTGGCAGCGGTGTGGGGCTGACCCTGTAGCGGGCCTGATGACCTGCAAAAAACGTTGCACAAAAGAATGATGGGACACATTTAGACCAGCACATCATTTCTCTCAAGCATATCTGTTATCTAGCTCTTAATTCCCCCCACATTTAGGTTAGTGATTCCATATTGTAATATTCCATAATGTAAATTCCAACCAATGTTACTTAATGAATAATTTCCATATTTGAGGTCCTATGCTAGCAACTCAAGGGCCACATAAGGTTGAATAATACACAGCCTCAGTCCTCAAAGGATTTAAAACTGACCACACTTATAGTGACGGTGTAGTCTTAGAGGTAAACATGCACATATAGCCAGGAAAGATTAATATGTTTGAAATTTGATTCAATCTTGTATTTGAAAGTTGACAGAGGTTGAGAGGAAGCAGCTGTAGGTTTTTAGCACCTGTTGTGTGCCATGGAATATGTTTTCTTATTTACTACAGGCCACCTAAAAAGTATTGCTTCTCATTCATGTTTCTTGTTAAAAGTGTCTTGGAAGTACCATGCAGCGGTGACTTCTGAGGATTCCAGCCTTCCTTGGTCTTGAAACATTACTAGGCACTTAATTTCTTTCACATAAAGAAAATAATGTAACCTCAAATGCAAAACATTTGGGGAAGGAATTACCAGCCCCCCTTAAGCCAATGAACGCAAGCAGACAGGCTGTTGAGGATCCCTTATGCGGCCAGGCTGATGGGAACAAATGGAGGCTGCAGATCAGTGTCCTTAGCCTAAGGGACCATGGTATGTGTGACTCTCAAAGCCAAAAGAAAACATCAGCCATGAGGATGGGGAGAATTGATGTCTGTCCTTCTGTGGCATCTGCAGGGAGGGGCGTGGTTACTTCTACAGGTTTTCCTTTTTCCCTGTTGTTTTGTTTTTTAAGCCAGGGTCTCTCTATGTAGTTAGTTCACGCTGTCCTGGAACTTGCTATGTAGACCAGGCTGGCCTCAAACTCACAGAGATCCATTATCTTCTCTGCATTCAAAGTGCTGGAATTAAAGGCATGAGCTACCATACCTTTTTTTTTTTTTATGTTTTGGATTTATTTTGAGACAATGCCTAGCTCTACCTGTCCTGGAACTCAGTGTGGTAGCCCAAATTGACTTCACACTCCTTGTAAGGAGCATGTAAGGCCTAGGGTGAACAACCCTGGTCAGGGGTGATAAGCAATAGAATGACGTAAATCAGCCATAAATGGTGTAGTTATAAGCTATGTGTGGAAGTAGGGATAAGACTAGAAACCTACCCAGAAAGGGGTTTAAAAGATGAAGCCTCGGACACGGCCAACAGAGCTTGTCAGACCCTCGTGTGAGATGACGCTCCTCTGCCAGAGACATGAACTCCTGTCCTCAGGGCAGATGAGGTTGACCACAGGAAGACTGACCTGAGATCCAGAGGAACAGACGTGGCGAATCCTGACCTGTACACCTGGAGAGGTATTCCCACTTCCACTTGGAAGATGGGATAAATATTGCTTGTAATCTTATCGTGTGAATAAATGAGTGTTATACTAAGTCCGAATCAAGAGTGATTATTCCTCCCCTGTAACTGGGGTATGTGCTCTCCACACTCCTAATGCTCCTCATGTAAGCCTGGCCCCTTTCCTGAGGACCTCTAGCTGCCGGGTTCTATCCACAGAATACTCTAACTGTTTTAACTGTCCTGCCCCACCCTAAAGAGCAAACAGCCCAAATCTCTGGACATGAAATCCCACCAATCTCCACCCTGGAAGCTCCACCCTGAAAAGTTCCACCCCTCCCCAAGAAACTCTATATAAGCCCTCTATCCTGCTCAGTTTGCTGCTGTTTCTTGCTCAAGCAGAGGCAGACACCCTCCTGGGGTTTTCCCCTCCCAATAAACCTCTTGTGTGAGGTTTGTTATGTGGTGTGACTCTGTGGTGTCCCTTAGCTCCCGGCTGTCAGGATCCCTTTCTATTAGAGAGGTAATGCTTACACTCCTTGCCCCAGAATCCACTGCTGGGATTACAGGTGTGCACAGCCACACCTTGTTAAAGTTTTCTGTCTTAACGCCTCTGTCTCAGGCCTCTGCACGGGAGGTTGGCCTTGTTTTCTCTTGTTTGTGCCATTTGGTAATTCCCAGATCACCAGCTTCCCCTACACTAACCAGCTCAGGATGTTTATGGCAAAACGATAAGGGAACTCATCCCTGGGGCTGTAAGGTCCCAAATAAATAAATAAAGTCTTTTTAATTTTTAGTGCATCCATGTGTTTATTTTATATTTAATATCCAGCATATTTAGCTGCTCTTAGAGGAATGGGAAGAAGTAGGTCCACCATGTATGTCTCTGCCTCTATTGATACTTGAAGCACCTAAGGTAACAGAGTAAACTATTTAGGATGTTTTCACATCTCATGAAGCGAGACAGATTAAGCATGAGGAAAAGCACAGTTCTGGTGAGGACAAAACTGGGTGGCTGGAGGAGAGAACCTTCAATTGAGATTATCGGCTTTACCTGTCCTCTTTAAATACAGACTTACGTTGGAGAATTAATAGACAGTGAACATTATCCTTGCTAATATTTCATGTTCGTGTATAATTATCCATATTATGACAGAGAAATGAAAATGGAACATTTGTTAACTAGGAAATTACAGCATTCTTATCAAGACGTTGGTGAAAGCGTTGGATAAGTAGTGATGGGGAAAATTGAGTCTGAGATCATCTTGAATGCTTTCTGTGAGTTATCAGTGAGCTTGCAAATGTACACAAAGGCTACCTCTCTGGAATTTTAAAGAGCTGACAACTGTGTTCCACGGTGTGATAAGGTGGGACCTCAGCTGGCCATCACGTAGTGTCCTGTGGTCACTTTAACTGAAATCCTGTTGGGGTGCAGGAAGGGATTCATCGCAGTGGAACAGTATCTGATGTTCAAATAATGTAAGTTGATTTTGAAGTTGTATTAGAAAATGGAAAATGTTACAGAGATGAGGAGTCTAAATAAATCAGAGCTGCCAACAGTGGAACCATTTCAGAGTTACAAGGAGGTACAGACGACCTGAATTTTCATTTCCTGTAAAATGTGAAGGTTGAAGCAGAGGCCGGGAAATGGTACTGCTGGATTTAATGCATTTGTGGCAAAATGTTCAGAAGCTAATTTGGACTATTTGCTGCCTTAAGCCATATGCCTGAAAACTAAATCACACTTTTCATTACAGATAAATATATTATTAGAACCTGTGTCATTACTGAAAAAGAAAACCACATTTGACTGTAGAGTTTAATATGTAGAAGAAATGGGTTGTCTTTAAAACATACACATTCGAACACTTTTACTCAAGGGGAGGCCCACGATGATATATTCTTTTGGCACAGGAAATGAATTGAAATATTCTCTTTACTTTTTGGAACAGTCCCACAGACTTTCTGGGTAAAAATAATAAGATCATACAGAATATGAAAAAAATTAATCTGATTATTAAGATTTTCTTCAGTGATGCAAGTGCTCGTGTTGATTACCAAGGATATAGAGATGAGCATTATAGTCTCCAAGTGAAGCAGGAGAAAATGAAAAGCCAGATGGGTGGCTGGGAAGAGCGTCCTGCTTTTGTACATGTTTAATCTCAAAGAAGAACCTGAAGAAGGGTCGAGGTTCAGAATCCCCTTTTTATCTTTTATTTACTAGCATAAAATATTGTCCCTGTAAAACTGCATCACCAAGACTTTGGGATCTGCAGATTTCAGTTTGACTATCCAAAGTGCGTGGTGTGTGCAACACTCTACCAGTTGGATTTGGAAACGTTACCGAGAGCAATATGGCCAGGATATGACTCCAGCAGTCTGCTTGTTTCCTGATAATCCTGCATCAAAGCCATCCAGTACTGGTCTCTGAAGATTATTTTATATTCCATTCTTTTAAAGTGCTGTTGTGATGGATGACACTTTAAACACTGAGGTTACAGGGAGGGGAGGACACGCCTCCCACAGGTACTGTGAGATCTGACAAAGGCCTTGCATTACTCACCTCTTGCTCCATGACTCCAACACTTAAAATGCTTAACATGATGAATACCATTTCCAGTAGTTTCTGAAACTGAGAAATCTGGGAGGTCCGTAGAGGGGCTTCTGGTGGATCCCTAGGAGGATGCGTTCACTGTAGCTAGAGTTTTCCTGCCTGGCCCACAGTCAGGACAAATCTCTATCACCTGCCAGTCCCACAGCAGCTCAGACCCGACCAAGTAAACACAGAGACTTATATTGGCTACAAACTGTATGGCCATGGCAGGCTTCTTGCTAACTGTTCTTACAGCTTAAATTAATCCATTTCCATTAATCTATACCTTGCCACGTGGCTCGTGGCTTACCGGCATCTTCACATGCTGTTTCTCATCATGGCGGCTGACAGTGTCTCTCTGACTCAGCCTTCCACTTCCCAGGTTTATTCTCCTCCTTGTCCCGCCTACACTTCCTGTGTAGCCAATGGCCAATCAGTGTTTTATTTATTGACTAATTAGCAACACATTTGCCACACAGAACATCCCACAGCAGTTCACACTCTCATCAGGACCAGAATCACACAGCAGAGCAGCTGCGGAGGCCCCAGATCCAAGCCCAAGTACGATTGATCGTTTCTAATACCAGATATGGATACTCCGGTCAGAGTTCCTTACCACGTGGACTCTCCACAGGTGACACAGTGTCCTTGTGACATGACTGTTGTGGGATGCAGCTTGACCTGATTGTACCCATCTCGGTTTGTGACTGTCCTTTTTCCTGTCAGGTGACCCTGGTGACCCACATCCTATAGGATAAACGAAAGCATTAAGATTGTCAGCTATGAATGTTTTATGTCAGGCTGCTTTTAACTGGTTTTGTTAATGGAAATTTGGGTGAGTCTCATTTGAGTCACCGGATGTTACTGGGGAAATTGGGGTGCTCTCTTGCGGTTCTTAGTCTCATTAAGAAAATAACTTAAGACTTGGGGGAAATTTTACTAGCATTTAAAAGAAAAACCTGGGATTGGAAAGTTGGCTCAGTGATTAAGAGCACTGACTACTTTTGCAAAGGAATAGGGCTTCATTCCCAGAACCCACTTGGAGTGCACAGTTGTCTACAAGTCCAGTCCTAAGGGATCTGACGCCCTCTTCAAATCCTTTTCTGACATCCGTAGGCACAAGCCATGTACCTGATGCACAGACATACATGCAGGCAAAGTACTCATACACATAGAATTGAATCTAAAAAAGAAAGAAAGAAAAGACAAACCTCATGGCATGTAAGCTTACATCTCTGGTGCTGCCCAGGGGAAGAGAATAAAGAAGATAAAGAAAAAAAATCCATGTCATTTGAGTTCAGCTAGCATGGCAGTTAACCACAGGGTGTTAGGTAGACTCATGGTGGGAAGGGGGTCATTAGGGAAAGACTAAGGAAGCCCAAAGCACCAAAAAGGCACACTTAGCACCTGAAAGAAAGGAGAGGAGGAGAAAGAAAATAGTTCTACCCTAAGCATGACAACTCACAAAACAGACCACCGAAGAGGACCAAACCCCAGGCACACTTTTACACTAGTGTGGTGATATTTTAATTGTATGTTAATAAATAAAGTTTGCCTGGAGATCCCAGGACATAGCCAGCCATAAACAAAAGTCAGTCAGTGGTAGCACACGCCCATAGTCTGATCACTTGGAAGGCAGGGTCTCTGTGGTCAAGGACACACTAGGGAACAGCCAAGTGTGGTGACACAGGCCTTTAATCCCAGTACCAACCATAGAGACCTGGAGGTCTGTACAGACAGGCAGTGACAAGGAAGTGAGGTAGGTGGGCTAAGAGCCAATGAGAAGTCAGAACAGCAAGGAAATAAAGGCACAGGTTAGACGGGAAGAAGCTCTCTCTCTCGGGAAGCTACAGTGGTGTGGTGAGCTAAGGTTAGCTGGTGGCTCTCACCCCTGTACTTGGCTCTGTGTTTCTTATTTAATAAGACCACTTAGAAATTCATCCACACACTAGTGGTGCCCGAGACACGGCAGCTGGTTCAGGAGAGTGACAACTAGATTTTTCTGCCATTGTCAAGTGCTAACAGCTTCGTTTCCATCACAACAGATCTAGTTATCAGTTATACCGTCCTGCTTATGTTATTGCCAGGACTGTGGGCCTGTCATCATGGCCTCTGCGTCACTGATGACACCTAAGACTTCATTTTGTCCATAATCATTCATACCTGCACTCCGTGACATTCTGGACGCGATTGCTTCTTTCCTCGGTCTCCCCACACCTTCTGCCTTCTTCCAAAATGGCTGTCAGCCAAGAAAGAGACGTCTCTCCCCTGTAGCAGGCTTTCTTTTAGGCCACCAACCAGCTCCCAAATCATTACATGGAGGCTTGTTATTAGTTTTGAATGTTTGGCCTTATCTTAGCTCTTATTTTAATCTGTTTTTTTTTTTTAATCCACGTTTTGCCTCAGGGCTTTTTACCTTTCTGTGTGTCCAGCTTGCACTGCCTCTCCATGTCTGGCTGGCAGCTGCCTGGCTTTTGGCCCCGGTCAGTTGTGACTCTCTTTCTCCCTTGTTCTTCTTTTGCCTAGATTTTTCCTCCTCCTTATTCTCTCTGCCCAACAGCCCCGCCTATCCCTCTCCTGCCTAGCTATTGGCTGTTCAACTTTTTATTAGACCAATCAGGTGCCTTAGGCAGGCAAGGGGAAGCAGCAACACATCTTTTCATAATGAAACAAAGGCAGTAGAAACAAATGTAACACACTTTTACACAGTTAAAGTAATATTCACAACATACCACCATTTCCAACAGTCTTGGAGAAACCTTTACCTTTGCCTTATTCACACATCATGTAGAAGACTGTGGTGCACTGTGGGAAGGATGACACCAGCTTTTGAATACTGAGGACAGGGGAGATCCACTGGGGGCCGTCTTAGAAGCTAACTCCCATGTGTTCAGAGAGGATTTGTATTCTTTCTGACCTGGTGGCAGGATACTTGAAGAAATCATTGTGGTGGAGGGAGGACTTATTTTGGCTCATGTTTCATGGGTTTGAATCCACGGTCTTTGGTCCATCACTGTGGGCCCGTGAGCAAAGCTGTGTGGCAGCTAGAAACCAATGAGAAAGAGTGCCAAGGGGAAATGAGTCAGGAATCATATGTGTCCTTCATGGCTTACTTCTTCCAACTAGGCCCCACAGCCCAGTAAGCTATGAAATAATCCATGGAATTACCCAGTTAGGACTCTTATGTGATGGTTAATGGTCAGTCAACCTGACTGGACTTAGAATCATTTATGTTAGGTCTCAAACCCAGGACAAATAGCTGAGGTGCCTAGTTAAGATATCCAAGTGGCCCCAGCCTCCAGGCTGTCCCAGCATCCCCCAGTTCCTGTTACAGGGTCCTTCTGGCTGGCATGCCCCTCACCCTTCTCTAGCAGAGGGGCTGAGCTGCCCACCCCACCCCGCCCCAACCTGTGCTTCCTTATGCAATCCAGCTGTGTTGGTTACCTGTCCCTTTTGGTCTACCCTTTACTCTTCAGGCTCTCCCCTCTCCTCATATGGCCCAGGGTCACGTTCACTCTGGACTCTCCTAGATGTCCCTGCCTCTGGCTATGCTCTCCCCTTTATCTACAATAAACCTTCCCCTTCACCATACCTTCCTTTTTTATTTATTTTTTTTCATTCATCTGGTACCAAAACCTGGGAATGGCATACATGAGTTCCCTTTCAAGGAACCAGGCCTCTCTGAACCAAGCTGTTGACCTGACTCCCTAAGGTATGTACAGATCATTTGTTTCTGCTGGCACCTGCCATCTGTTAAATTTGACCCCAAATTCTAGAATCTGTGTTCTCAGCTGCTTCTCCCATCCCTGTGCTCTAACCATTCCTCACCTTGTCTATGTCACAAGTGTCTTTCTGGCTTCGAGAGCCTTCTAAACCCTCCCAAGGAACCCACCTGGTTACTGGCATATCTCGGGTCTGGCCTGCAACACCCATCTGGGTATCTCTACCAAAGACATTTACCATTTCCCTTTTCCCATGCTCTCTCATCTCTCTCTACTGGGTAAGTGTCACCTTGGTCTGCCTGCTTTGTCTACTGTAGCTTGAGTTTTCCTGCCTGGCCCACAGTCAGGACAAATCTCTCTCACCTGCCAGTCCCACAGCCGCTCACACCCAACCAAGTAAACACAGAGACTTACATTGGTTACAAACTGTATGGCTGTGGCAGGCTTCTTGCTAACTGTTCTTCCAGCTTAAATTAATCCATTTCCATTAATCTATACTTTGCCACATGGCTCGTGGCTTACCGGCATCTTCACATGCTGTTCGTCATCGTGGCGGCTGGCAGTGTCTCTCTGACTCAGCCTTCCACTTCCCAGCTTTACTCTCCTCCTGTCCTGCCTACACTTCCTGCCTAGCCAATGGCCAATCAGTGTTTTATTTATTGACTAATTAGCAACACATTTGCCATACAGAACATCCCACAGCAGTCTACTATGACTACAAAAGTCACACTGGTGTTTCAGAAAGCTCCTTTTACCTCCAGTGGGCTCCAATTGTGAGGACAAGGGACACCTTTCCTCTGTGACTTGGAACACTTTTCTCTTTGACAAGTTTCCTGTTCTGCTTGTGGATGCCCTGGGTGGAAATTATTGTCAGAAAGACACTTTATCCATCTCAGCTCTGCTGTGGGATAACCCCTCTGTATGCTGGGAATATGTTTTATTACCATTGGTTAATAAAGAAACTGCTTTGGCCTCTAGCAAGGCAGGATAGAGCCAGGTGGGAAATCCAAGCAGAGATACAAGGAGAAGAAGGGTGGAGTCAGGGGCAGATGCCAGCAGCCACTGAGGAAGCAAGACATATAGAAAATGAGGTAACAAGCCATGAACCACGTGGCAAAGCATAGATAAGAAATATGGGTTAATTTAAATGTAAGAGCTAATTAGTAATAAGCCTGAGCCATCGGCCAAACATTTATAATTAATATAAGCCTCTGAGTAATTATTTTAAAAGTGGCTGCAGGACCAGGCAGGACAGAAAGGCCTCCGGTTACACAGCTTGGCTACTTTCTCTCGCCTCTCCTGAGGAATAACAGTCCTGCCTGTAGTCCACTAAGCTATCCCTCGGCTCCCACCTGTAGTCCTACAACTTCTGCTCTCTGCTCCCTTCCTAAAGTTTTCTCTGCCCCTCAGAGATATCTGCTCTATCTCTTTAAGCCTTCCTAGGCCTCCCCTCTCTCGGGTGGAGCTCCTCCTTCAGCTTCTCTAAGCCTGAGCCCATATGGGATCCTGCAAACAGCTTGGCCTCAGTACAGATCAATAGCTAAAGATTGGCACACTCGGTTTTCAAATTCTCTCACATGATAACAACTTCTGCCACTGCACAAACAAATGATCTCCAAATCTCTTATATATAGACTTGCTCTGCTCTATACTTCCAAAAGTCTCGAAGGTTCTACTTCACACTCAATCTTTTATCTCCACTCTCTGTGCTCTGCTCTCAAAAAATCTCTTAAGACTAGGTTGTAGACTCTATTTTAGGATTAGTAAGTTCATTGGGTATGGTTAAAAAAAGTCTATAAAATTTGTAACAAAACTTGGCTTTAAAATGATAACAAAAGGCTTATAATGAAAAACCATGGATAATCTTAATTTGCTATACCTTACTATATATATGATTCAACTCTTGTTTAGAACATACTGTGTATGTAACTTGGATTCAACTCTTGTTTAAAAAATAGATCTACAAAAAAATTAGATCTTCTAAATAACAACCATGTGGTTGGCAGCCATCTTTACTAAGGTTAAAGGATGCATACCATAGACCATCTTAAGATGGTCACATGATACAAACCAACTAAGGCAGTACCTATAAAACTTCTTAGTCCTACTGAGCTCTCCACTTACCGTTATATCTCCTTTTCAGACTAACAGCAAGTCTCCAAACACTTTGGATTGTTTTGATTTTTGTATGATGACAAATTTTAAGGTTATAAAGATCTACTCAGGTTAATGAAAGCTGACTTGGAGATTTGCACCTAACTACTTACGCCTTTGTTAACTGTTCAACACCAGGCTTCTAAAAGATTTAGATAAGTAACAACATCTGTTTGATAATAAAGTATTATTGGTGGAAGTATTAAGGCAACTCTGCGTAGTTAAAAGGGAGGTTTATTTCGTGGGGTAACTTACAAGTAAAGGGATAGGTTACAGGGTCCGGGAAAGGTATAGTGCAGTCCAGTCGTGTTCTCTGGAGAACTCTGCTCAGTCTACCTCCAGTGTCCAGGATCCAGGAACCAAGAGAACAGGCACATCCGGATTTCAGGTCTTAAGCGCATGACAGTTACCGGAAGCCTCAATGTGGGTAGTACTTCCAGGACAAAGCTGGAACAGCTACCCACTATAAAGTATATTTGATTATAAGGTTATAAATTCCTAAGGTCTGCTTAGGTTCATAGTAATATTTGTCTAGCTTCTTTGTTAAGCTTTAGCTATTTGGATAAACTAAGCCATACAAAAAGCTGTAATATTCTGTAATAGTGCACTGTAAAAGAATCAGGAAAGTAAGGTTCTTAGTCAGTGGACTACATTCATGGTTGGAAGTTTTATTTTGACTCTAAAGGTTCTTCAGTTAAACCTTCAACTCAAACGTTTAAGGTTCAAACTTAACAGGGATAAAGCTATGAAATCCTGCTCTTATGAATGCTGCTAACTTAAACTGTTAAAGAAAATCAAGACATCAACTCAATGTATTTTCAAGGTCAAGCCTAAACTCAGATATACTTAATAGATGGTCTTCAAGCTCTTCAGAGATCTGCTGAATATGACACTTAAAATGTTTAATGAAAAAGCTTCCCACTGTAGACAGAAATGCTCCTAGTGGGAACCCTAAGCTCTCCAAAGAAGACAAATGGGGCATGATGACTCCATCTGAATTATGGTAACATTAACCACTGGGCAAAGCTTCCCCATGCCTCACCTGCTGCCAGGGCTCTGCCCAAACTGAGGATACTTTTGGGGTGATTGTCCTACTCTGTCTGGTCAAAGTAAGGCCAGTCCCCCAAGTTCCTTCTCCACAGGAAAATCTCTCAGACCTCAGTTTGGCAGTCGAAGGCCAATGCTGCTCTGTGCGGCAGCTGAGGATCCGGTGTTGTCCTGTATACCACCTGAGGACCAACCACTGTCCCCCACGAAGCCATCTAGACTATGGGGGCTGAGGGCAACTTTCTAGATAGTGGGTAAGTCTGTTATTTTAATTGATACTTAGGCCATTAAGATTATACCTTCTGCTATAATTTATCCTTCTCAAATCCCTGATCATATTGACTGATTACTGTAGCTTCAGCACATACCAGTTCCTCTCCCTAGGCTTCAGCTACCTTCTCTACATGTGTAAAAATTATGCCTCAGGCCTCACTTTCCTAGAGCTACCAGGTTTCCAGCTGAGAAAGACAGACAGTTTACCTTGCCAACAGACTCTGCAAGGGGCCAAATGCACAAATACTTTGAACCCAGAATCATTTTTGGGTCCCCAAGCTTTCACTATGTCTCAAAGGCATGACTCTACTGCCCTTTCTACAATATGGATTATTACAGTGGTAATGCTAATATATCTAAAACTTGTATCTCTTTTTATAAATATAAAAAACTCTTGTAAGCTTCAGGGTGCCGATGTGGATCTATATCTCACAGGTCACGGGACTCCAGATAAGTACTCCAGTCAACCAACAGCCTAAGTTTCCCCACCTGCCTATTCCTGAGGGTGGAATCTCTTCCCCTTTCCCTGGTCTTGAGGCTCCCCTCCCCCAACTACTAGGACATGGGCCTGGAAATTTTAAATGTATACCCAAGATAAAAATTTTCCCCTAAATGCCTTAACTTTACCTTCTGTCCCTAAAGTCTGTCTGTTCCAGCAGACTTACCATCAACCAAAGACTGCAGACTGCTCCAAAGTCACCAGCCCTAGGTGCTTCTGACAGAATTACCAACAAGCCTGAACCTCTGCATCCTGGGTGGCTCCAAAGCAGCTAGCCCCAGGTGGTCCAGCCTCACCAACTGCTCCAATGTGGCCTGCACTTCCTTAGCCCCAGATGGTCCCTCAGAGCCTAGACAGCGAGGAAAGCAGCTTGTTTTTTTCTCTCCCAGCTTTGGCCAGCATTCCCGCTTTCTTGGGTCCCCAACAATGACACCCTGACATCAGCAGGAAGTAGTCATAGAAAAGATTACATCGCCACTTATCATTTGTTATCAACAGAAAGGCTGGGATGTTAGGTCTCAAACCCTGGCCAAACGGCTAACTGAGGTGCTTATTTTACATATTGAAGTGGACCTGGCTGCCAGGTTCTCCCAGCATCCCTCAGTCTCTACCTGTAACAAGGTCCTTTGGCTGGCATACCCTTACCCCTACCCTAAACTTCTCCAGCCAGGGGCTGCCCTTCCCTATATAATCCAGACATTTTGGTTACTTGGTGCTTTCGTCTACTCTCTTTCGGGCCTCCTGGCTGCTGTACCCGGTTCACCTCTTTTCCCTCTCCCTTCCCTTCCCTTTTTTCCTCACGTAGCTCAGGGTCATGTTCATTCTGGACTCTTCCAGATGTTCCTGCCCTCTGGCTATGCTCTCACTTTACCTACAATAAACCTTCTCCACCGTACCTGGGCTCAGTCATCCTTCCTTTTTTATTTTATTTTATTTTTTCATCCAACCTAGAAGATTGATGAAGCACACCTATGTTGTGTCCTCATGAACATTTTTAAAGAGGATTAATTGAAGCAGAGGAGCTATTCTGAACATGGTTCATACCATGTTCAGGATACCACGCCGTGGCTGGGAGTCCAGTCAGAACAGGAGAGGATAAAGGGGAAAGCGACAAGGTATGGCACTCCCCTCTTTCTCTGCAGCCTGCTCCATTGAGATCATCCCGAGACAGACACTTAAGCCCCACCCCGCAGCTATCAGATTATTGAGACAACGGATCCCAATTAGAATTTCCCAGGAGGCTCATGCAGGGGAAGGGAAAGGTTGGGACTTGGGTGACCGAAGGGAGCTTGTCTCTGGAAAAGAGATTTCACGTGTGCTGCCAGCTTGTCAGACCACCTTGCAGGGGAGATTGGAGCTGAGACAATGATGGGTCAGCCGTGGGCGGGACCACAGCTGATTGACAGGGACTGCCTAGTTACAGAGAGCTTTTGTTCTGTTTGAAACTAAAACTCACATCAAGACACTCAGGTGGACATTGGCGTCTCAGTCGCCTTACGTGTTCCCCATCCCAGTGTCATCACACTGAACAAGTCTCCTTTCTGAGCTTGTAACCATTATGTGTCTCTTTAATCAGTCTCTTGAGGACGGGTGATGGCGCCTAGCTTGTAGCGTTGAACTGAAACGAGCTGAACTGTTTTGCCTTGATGGACGGAATCCTTTGAACCCACAAATAAAATAATAAGTCTTCTTCAACTTCGGTTATTTCTGTCATGTATTTCGGTCTGAGTAATGACAAAAGTGACCCAGTCAACCCCTGGAAGCCACATCTAGGCACACTGTTGCTTTGGGCACTGAGCCTTAACACCTGTATTTTTGAGACATTTCATATCTGAGGTATAACAACTTAGATCTTGGATTCCAGCTCACTTCCTTTAGTGGTCATTATTGGTTACTGGGAAGAGTCCAAAGCAGAGTCTCCCAGTGACCACTCGGACACACAAGGGGGCAAACAGAGAGTCACTGAGATCGCTGAGATCAACCATCGTTGCATAGCTTTTCTATAAAATGTGTATCAAATACACCAGGCATTAACAATTCAATTGTTAGTCACTCTTTTTATGGGTACCAAACCAACATCCAAATTTAAATTTAAAAATACACATGGTCTACTCTATAGCTCAGAGAAAGGTATAATGTATAATGAAATACAAGGAAACGATATGCTGTCACAAAATGTTAGATTGTTACCCATTCTATGCATTTAGGATTAAAATTTTAAAACCTTGAAAAGAGAAAGATGGAAAACAAGAGACCTTTCAGCTTTCTTATTTCCCAGCTTGAATAATTTAATTGGATTTTATAATATCAGAAGGAATCAATGCTTGCTTTTAGCTTTTCTATTTTGGGTGAAAGGTAAGTCACTTTGAATATTCTTGGTAGTAAATTGCCACGTAGAGAGACATAACCATTAAAAATCACCACACATACTTAATGGCTTTTTGTAAAATAAATTCCCAGTACTTTTCAATTTAGGGAAAGTCTTCTAAACGACACCAAATGAATCAGCTGCTAGAAACTTACACCTGGTCCAGGCAAGCCACTTCCGAGTGGGCTAGCACACACAGCTATACTGCACTTACAATCACAAATAAGCAAGCAGTCAACTCTAAACCCTGATGGGATTTTTAAATCATCACATAACCATCTGTTAGGCAGAGATCTATCTTCAGATCAAAAAGGCTGTTTGAAGGCAGGGTTCTGGAAGTAGATGGCTCTTTCCTTGTTGAACTAGTGGGGTTATGTGTGCTTAAATCCATCTTCAGCTTTAGCTAGTTAAATCTTTCCATGCCCGGGGGGGGGGGGTGTTTAGGAGAGAGTATAATTACAGGACGAAGATGGAGGCTTCTGCTTGAGCAGCAAAAGAGTTGCTCTGGGGAGCTGAGCTGACCTGGTTTAAACCGTAGGTCTCCATCTTTGCTGCATTTTAAAATCACATGCTCTGGGGGAGACTCAGGCACCAAACCTTTAAAAATAAAAAGCTCTTCGGGTCATATTAATGTGGACCCAATGTTGAGCGTGTCTTAGGACAGCGGGTCTCATTTTAACGCCCACCAGAGTCATCTGGAGAACATTTTGAAGTCACCGTGTGCCGGGTCCCCGATTGCCAGTCTCTGATTCAGGAGAGGTGTTTGCATTTATGGGTCCTTAGTCGTTTGTATTAATTCTTCTCCGCGGGTTGATGCGTGGACTGTGTCTGGGGGCCTGCTCACGCAGGCGCACCGGTGGAGGTCCGCAGACAAGCTTCTAGAGCCCCACTTTCCTTCTAGCACATGGGTCAGGCGTGGGAGCAAGGGTCTTTAAGGCTCCCGTTTGTATTTTTAACAGGTTCCCAGGTGAAGTTGCTGCTGCTTTGGCCCACACTTCAACAGCTAGTTATAGAAGAGTTTGGCTCTCGTCACACTTTTGTGTGGCAGCATGGAGCGCAGCTGTGAACGGGGTTTAGGGAGGCATGACAAACTGGTAAAAGCAGAAATAACTCATCTGCCTTCTTTCTTCTCCCTACATCCTTCAAAGGTGAAGTTGCCCCATCTGCCAATGCACAGGCTGGCTTAGTCTGCTACAGCTGGTCAGGCACCTACCACACCCGTGCCACGCCCAAACTCCATCCCTCCAATCACTAGCCTTCTTTCTTGTCCCGCCCTACTCAGCCCCGCCCCCCAGCGTCCTCGCGGTTGCGCAGCAACGAGCGCCGCGCCGCGGTTCAAAAGCGAGCCTGGCGACTCTCTGCCACGCAGGCGCAGGCGCAAACGGTCGGGCGCAGAGCCGCTGGCATGGCCTTCGTCAACCTGGTGGTAAGGAGGCGGGTAGGCTTTGCCGACACCCTTTGGCCCTCCATGACAAGTCGCAGATTTGGATAGGCACCCGGTCTCGCCATGGGTTAGAGGGAGCTGCAGACAGCCACGTGGGCCCTGGTCCCACTGGAGAAAGTTGTGCTTCCCACTCCAACTGAGGCTACCTAGGTTAGGGCGCCCAGAAATTGTGTAGCGGCAGAGCACCCAGGATGGTTTCCTCCACGTTCACTTCCTTTTTATTTTTTAAATGTATAAAGTAACCCCAGGCTGGCTTCCGACTCTGGATCCTTCCCCCGCCTCCTCTCACCGCAAACACCAGCCCTGAATCTAGTTCTTTATTAGGACATTGCTAGTTCACGCGGTTTTGCTCCCTAACCTGGTGATGAGATTTGGATTGTTGTCCCACGATCCTGCCTCTCCTTGTACCTTAAGATCTTAACGCTTAAATGTGAACCCCCCACACACTGCCACAAGGGTTTCAAAACCTCACGGTGAGATTTTACCGGCAAAACAGCGCTTATTAGGCCCTCCATCGAAGTGAGAGCCCCAAGTTAAGGGCAAAAAACAGTATCAACAGATGCACATTTCCTGAAAGACAATGAGGTTTGTGTCTGTAAAATTCCATGTGTATCTATGCAGCACAAAGGGTTCCATTTTGAGAGAGATACTCATGTATGTTCATTTTATGATGCTTTAAGAAGTGTAAAGTACCAGTTTGCCTGAGTGTGACTGCCAAATGAGAATATGTTTTCTTTTAGAGACGCAGGTAAGATGGAGGTCCAGACTATATATAGTTTTAATAAAGATAACATAGAGAAAGCAATATGAAGCTTAACGGTAGTCCTACAAGAGAGACTACGTTCAATACTTACTTCGCTTTTGGAAAATTGTATTTTATTGGCTTCTTTCGGACTGCCACTGTTACACTCCAAGGGAAGATCTTAAAAGATGTTTTTAGCCCTAGGAGTTTTTCCCTCCAGCTCTTAGAGTGTGATCATTTAGCTGGGATTAAAACCCAGCCGTCAGTTTAGAAGCCTTTATCAGGGTAGACTGTTTTAAAAGAAGCAGCTCATCTGGGAGCGCTTAGTCTTAATGGGGCTGCCTGTGACTAACATTTAGATGTTACTGATTGGCCTGTTCAGAGACTTACCCTGGATCTTTGGAAGGATTAGTTGAAAATGCGCTGTTCCTGGAGCAAGAGTATTTTTGTGGGAAGCGTGAAAAAGCAGTCCACGGTTTTCGTTTGGGCTGGATTTAGGCAATCCAGAATAAGAACAACTGGAGTTCTTGTTTTACCATGTGATCTGTGGCCTTCGCCTGGATCAGATTGTTGCATGGGAGGCCTATGCAGGACACATTTTATACAGAACAGAAGGGCCGAGTATATTTCACATGTTTCTTGTGCTGTTGGTATAATATGTGACTCTGGGTAGACCCTGCCTGATTGTGTTTCATGGCATGGTTTTAGCACCTTCCATTTCTTTGTGCACTTACTGGTGACTGTCACAGGACATTCACCAGGACGCAGGGGTAGGGTTAGGATAGCCCTCTCTCTACATCTACTTTGGAAGCAGAGTGGGCTCTGACTGGCCCGCTTTTAAGGCTGATGTTCATTTACATCCATGGTGGTTCTCTAACAGTATGTTTACGTTGAGAAAAGGGTAGATTGAAAACAGGGGATTATTCCCAGCTGCCTCCAATTTCCCTTTCCAAAAGGAACAGGAAGGTTAGATACACAAAAGTCAAGACAGATGAGCATAGCACACCCCATCTGTGAGATCACCTCCAGGTGTGCTGTAGCCTTGTGACTTAGCCTTGTAGGTAGGGGCCTCCAAGGGATGACAGACAGTGAATACAATTTATAAAGAGCCAAGACCGTACTGGGGGCAGGGTGTACTTAGTAACCGTGGTGGTGGTCTTCTTCAAACCGAGGATTGGAGAGTGTATTTTTAATGATTTAGTTATGTGTGCATGTGTGTGCATCTGCGTGGGGGTATGTGTACGGGAGTACAGCCCAAGGAGATTAGGAGAAGCGCCAGAGTCCCCTGAAGCTGGAGTTACAGGCAGTTGTGAGTTGTGACCGACATGGGTGCTGGGGATCAAACCCAGGGCCTCCTCAAGAGCAGCAAGTGCTCTCTGGCCATCTCTCCAGCCCCCATCGGCATGTCTTTTAAGGCAAGTGCATTCCGATTTGAGACTCAAAGCCTCTAACAATTGCTCTCATGTAGCCCAAACTCTACCGGTCTGTGATTGAAGACGTAATCGAAGGTGTGCGGGACCTGTTTGCCGAGGAAGGCATCGAAGAGCAGGTGTTAAAAGACTTGAAGAAGGTTTGTGCTCACGTCTCTCCTGTTTCATCTTCACAGCCTGATACGTTATAGTACTTCTCGCCCTGTGTTGTATTGTTGTGTTGTGTTGGTATGTGTTCCTTGTCTTGTCCGCTGACAGCTCACACACTTAGGGGAAAACGACAACAACATAATATTAGTGCTTTTTAAAAACACTATCAACAAAAATAAAACAGTATTTTTTTTTTTCCCTCTCAGCTCTGGGAAACCAAAGTTTTACAGTCTAAAGCGACAGAGGACTTCTTCAGAAATAGTGTCCACTCGCCCCTGTTCACGCTTCAGCTGCCACATGGTTTACCCACGCTGCAGTCAACAGGTTGGAGAGAATCCGTCAAAGACCTTTTCTGTTTTCAGAACAAGTTCCTGTTTGGTACTGTGTTGTAGTCAGGATAATTGATGTTCTTAAGGTAGAGAGGGCCTCACCTTTAGATGATTTAATTAGATGGACACGGTATATTTTATTTTAGTTTATATTTTATTATAAGCTATTATAGTTTATTTAAAAAAACTCACATCATTATTAAAACTAGTTTTAACAATCCGTTACTCTAGAGAAACAAGTGTCATAGTTTGTAAAGTTTGCAGCGTCCACTGTTATTTCTGAGAAGTCAACTGGGTGTTGTGAGGGAGTAATCCAACCATCATTGCTGAATTATCAGTGGGAAAGGTAGATGCTTGTGCTTGCTTGCTCCCCTCCCTCCCCTCCCTCCCCTCCACTCCCTTCCCTCCCTCCCCTCCCTCCCTCCCCTCCTTCCCCTCCTCTCCCCTCCCCTCCCCTCCTCTCCTTTCCCCTCCCTCCTCTCCTCTCCTCTCCCCTCCCCTCCCCTCCCCTCTCCTCCCTTCCCCTCCCCTCCTCTCCCCTCCCTCCCTTGCACATTACAAATCTATTATTGCATTGGAAGCAAGACAGAGTGAAAAGAATATGGAGGTAATTCAGGCTACCTTATAGTTTTGACTATATGAAGTAGTAGCGAGGGATTAACTATATGCATTTTATTTTATTTCATTCTAAATCTAGACCTTTGCTTTTAAGGAAAAATGTTGTCCAGGTTTATGTGTGTCAATTAAAACTGGTAAAGACTAATAAAAGATCAAACGGATACTAATCTATCTGGCCTTTCCTCATTCCACTCTTTTCTGATCCCTGTAAGCTCTAGGCTGCTTGAGTACATGTGTCTAGATGTGTACACACAAATAGATTTTGTTAGTGCTAGTTGAAGTTCAGTAGAACAGTATTTGTAAGAAGGAAGGGTGGTTTTTGGATTAGATTGTCATAAATAGATTATTCTTCATATGTTTGGGGAAATTCTTATTTCCCATGTCATGTCAGCCACAGTGAAGAAAAAAAAAATCTTCAGTCAGTGGCAACAGGGACAGAGACACAGGTCTGCACCTCCACCCACAGCAGGCCGAGGACCTCTGTTAGGGACCTCAACTCAGGTAGAGTGGGATCCTTGGCTTCAGTGCAGAAAAGATTCCAGAGTGAAGCAGTTCGAAGCAGAGTTGGGGTTTATTAAAAGACTATGTATATGTGTGTGTGTGTGTGTATGTGTGTGCGTGTACATATATATGTACACAAATATATCTTTTTAAATGAGTTTAATTCAAGGTGACACACAATTCAGAACAGAGCAAAGATGAATAGTAGGCGCTGGCAGAATCTGAGACTGGATTTACTTTATGATTTTTATTTATTTATTTTTACCAAATGTCTTACAGTGTTTAGCAGGCTCCAAGGCAGCACTTCATTCTAGCAACGGGTAGCAAAGAAGTGATGGCGAGGCATCCAGATGTTTAAACAGGAGTGGACGAGGTCACCCCATCCAGGCAGAGCTCACTGATGGCTGATTTCTTGATTCCTCTGTAGCCAGCGTCCTTCCCTGCTGCCTTTGCTGCTGGCTTCTCTTTTCTTCCCACCCATCTCCTTAGCCTACTTCTTGGGCTCTTTCAGGGGCTTTTGGCCACCATCCACACGGTGCCTGCAGCCCCTTCCCCAGACCCTGATCCTGAGCCATAGTGGGTATTTTTTTTTTTTAATGATTTACTTTTATTTTATGTGCATGGGTGTTTTACCTGCATGCATGTCTGTGCACCGTGTGTATTTTGTATATGGTGCCAGTGGAGGCCAGAAGAGGGCATCAGGTCTCCTGGAACTGGAGTTACAGATGGTTGTGAGCTGCCGTGTGGGTGCTGGGACTGGAGCCTGGGTTCTCTGAGCCATCTCTCCAGCTCCTGGGCTGGGTTTTCTGATTCTCGGCTTCCGCTGGGCTCTGGGATGAGGCGACACCCTTCCCCTTTGATGTCCTCAGTCTTCCCGTCCTGCCTCACTCCTTCCATTCAAAATTAGTTGAAGTACGACAGCAATGATGAAAATGAAATAAATCAGCAAATGCATGTTGAATTACCAAGCACAAATTTTATCTCACTAACCTGTAAGATATGATATTGCTCCGTGAGGGTCCGTCATAGGACCGGCGAGATGGCTTAGTGGTAAGGACACGTGCTGTGCAAGCGTGAGACCTGAGTTTTGATCCCAGCACCCATGTAAAGACCCGCATGTGGCCTTACAAGCATGTTAACCCCAGACTGTGAGGGGTGGAGAGAGAAGGATTTTCGTGGCTTGCTGGCCTTTGGCCTAGCTGCACATTCTGTGAGAGACTCTGTCTCAAAAGGTACGAGGCAGAGAGTGATACTGAGTAGGACACTGGATGTTCTCCTGTAGCCAATGCAAATATATACACACGTGCATATACTGCACACATATCATATGCATATATGTGCAGCTACCACATGCAAACACCAACCACACATGCATATATCACACGTGCATATATCACATGCATACACCACACACATATGCATATACCACACACCCACCATACACATGTACATACCACATATGTGCATAGATTGCATACACACATGCACTGTCATACATATATGTATAAACCATACACACATGCATATTCTGCACACATGCCACATACACATGAGTATAAACCACACACACACACACACACACACACACACACACACACACTCATGAGAGCGTCATTGTGAAGCTGACATGCTGAAACATTTTTTATCAGTGATTGTTTCTTTAGCTCTTTCATTTCGCACTCTACTATTTTATCAAGACATTCCCTTCACTACCACTCTGTCGAGCCCTTTGCAAATCTCATATATATATATATATATATATATATATATGAGATTTTTTTTTGAGGCAGGAACCTATAGTTGAACTGACTATTACCGCCCAGGCTGGCCTGGAGCTCAGTTGTCCTCTGCCTCAGCTCTGAGAGCTGGCAGTACAGGTTCAAGCTGCCGTGCGTGGTTAAGTAGTCTCTGTGTCTCAGTCCAACAACCCTGAGGGTTCTTTTCACTTGAGGTTGGTGAGAGGGTGTGAGGCATAAGCAGGAGGAAAATATTTGAATGTCTTTTATCAAAAGCACGGTTAAAAACGTCTCATTTTTCTTGTCATTCAAAAACTGCAGTGCTCCATTTTGCCCAGAAGATGGTAACATTACCAGTGATTTAAATCACAAAACAGCCCAACGAAGTCTGGACCTAGCTAGTTCTCACTCAGCGCCTTCTTTTTTTATTCTGTCTTGGAGGTTAGAATAATAGAAATAATTACATTTAAAATAAGACAGTTTTTCTTATTCTCTTCCTCGAAATTCACAATGAAGAGGCTGGAGAAGAGAGTGTGCTACAGACCCTGTCCTTATCTGTCTTAATTTCTGGGTTTCCTTCAATAAGAGTCTCAAATAAAGAGCCTCATGAAATTGAAGTACTTCTTAATTGTATCTTCTCATGGTAGGCTTTAGAAAGCCTGATTAAAATAACCTAAACTGCTACAATCTTTTTTATCTCTTTTGATAACGAGCTCAAACAAAATCCACAATTGAGTAAGTCATTTACCTCTGTCAATTCTGTTTTTAGAGCACGTTTTCCTTTGTTATATGTATTTTTTGGCTGTGTTCTCCGCTTCTTAGGAATAGCCGGTGTTATCAGTTTTAAACATTTTTTTAGTCACAGGATTTCCTTGCACTTTTAATAACTGAGGACCTCAAAGAGCCTTTTTTTTTTTTTTTTTTTTTTTTGGTTTTTCGAGACAGGGTTTCTCTGTGTAGCTTTGCGCCTCTCCTGGAACTCACTTGGTAGCCCAGGCTGGCCTCGAACTCACAGAGATCCACCTGGCTCTGCCTCCCGAGTGCTGGGATTAAAGGCGTGCGCCACCACCGCCCGGCGAGCCTTTTAAAATATGCATTTTGGTCTGGGAGGTGGCTCAGTGGATAAGCACCTGGCTGTGTGCAAGGATGGGACAGAGTCCCAGACCCCACATAGAAGCCTGGCCGGTGTGGTAGCTACTTACAATTTGTTATTGGTATTATTATTATTGTGTATGTATGTGTGTGCATGCGTGTGCGTGTGCATGTGTGTGTGTGTGTGTGTGTGCGCGCGTGCGTGCATGTGCACACTCAAGTGTCTGGAGGTCTGAGGACAACTTTATGGACTCCGTTCTTTCCCTCTCCCCTCACATGGGTTCTGGTTTTCGATCTCAGGTTCCCAGACCTGTGTAGTAAGCACAGTTGTCTGTTGATCCCTCCCCGGTCCCCATACCTGGTTTTAACTAAAATTTTACTCTGTTTATTTAAACCGGGCAGCATGATGTTATGATATGCATAGAGTGTTGCCGTAAATTAGAGTGTCCATCATCTTGAGTTAGTCATTTTTTTAAATTGTGGCAAGAATCTCAATCTACACTACTAGCAAA